>NC_133389.1:6796742-7099772 GCF_047511655.1 Castor canadensis
GAGCAGCAGAGGTAGCAGATGCTAGGGACACAAAAAGACCCACAGATCAGAGTTGCAGCTCTACAGGGAAGGTGACTTGGGTCAAGGAGCTGTCAGCAAATGTATTTGTCTCCAAGTAGGAATGGACAGTAGAGATGTGGTGTGGAAAGTCGGGGGTGAAACCTTAGTTGCTGGCAATAGTTGGAAATAATGGAAAAGGCCAACCTGAGAAAATGAATTACTTAGGCACAACAAGTATCATATCCTTATCATGTCTAAATAAAGTACAGAGACATCTCCCTCACACTACCCTCACCCAAGTTTAGGAAGATTCAGGACATAAAGGAGTTTTTGAAATGCCTTTGGAAAATTCCCAGGAAAATTGTTTGAACAACTTTGTTATAGTTATATGTCATTTTCTCTCAAATTAAGCATACAAGGTTAACACACAATTCTTAGTAAGTTCAGTTTTTAAACAGGGTATGTAATTATGCTTTTGTACTTAGCTGTAACAAATAGTGAGTCACATAACAGAATTCCTGCTATATTTTTTCAGTTTGAAAACATTATTTGCATATTCCAATAACACACCATGAGAGAGCTGGCTTTAGGACTTCACATGAGATAGTCATGCCTCCCAATTTTTACCTGAAGAGGGCAGCAAAAGAGATCACCAAATAAATATATTCCTATATTATTTATGCAAAAAGATTAAGTATAAACAAGTGCTACAAAAGAAAAGAAAATTATCAGACCAAAAGTAGGAAAAATAAGATGAGTATTTCAATACTGACTTCTATATTATAATTACAGCCATTAGATCTCCAGGTTTTTCCTTTTAGTCCAGCCAAGGGACAGCATAAATTATGGGCTAGTGGCATAAATCTGGAGTTTAACAGATTCAGCCATAAAACTTCAGCTCTTCTCTAAATGATGTCATATGATTCAACTATTCTTAATTTCAGCAATTCTGAAGAATTCTGTGTTACAAATAACAGGAGGGAACGTATGTGTGTGTATATATGTACATATGTATACATGCACACTTAAATAAAACATATACATGACTTGAACACTGATAGGCTTTGCAATCTTCTTGTAAACTATTTCCCTGTATGTCTTTGGCAACTCCAAACTTTGTTGTAGCCTGACCTTCCCAAGTCAACCTTTCCTGTCTCATCTTGCAACTGCTATTTTAGTCTCTCTAGTACCATAATCACCCATAGCAAGGTGGTGTTCTGTTTGTGGTTTTACTCCCACCACCACCTAGTAATCAGATATTGTTGAGAACAGTAATGGGGCAGTCGCAGAAGAGTGATTGTGTTATAAAGATTGATCCTATTTTGATCATTTAAGCTAACTTACTATTATTAAAATACTCTTAACTCCACTAAGAATAAATCTTACACTTAAGGATCATTGATTGTAAGAGAAAATAAAATAAAATAATTCAGAGAAAATAGATTTTTTTTCTCCTTTTGTTTTATCATTTTTACATTTACTCATGTGTATATATGTGTATACATTGTTTGTGCCACCTTTCCCCCTACCCCCTGCTTCTGTGCAGAACCTGTTCTACCCTCTTATCCTCCCATTTTGTTGAAGAGAAAACATAGGAGGTAATAAGAAAGACATAGTGTTTTTGCTACTTTGAGATAAAGATGACTATACAGAGAGATTCCTAGTGTTACTTCCATGTATATGTGTGCTACAACCCACAATGGTTCATCTCTGCCAGACCTCTATACTGCTTCCTAGTCCCCTTCCCATAGTGGCCTCTGCCAATTTGAGATTACTTTATTTGCTCCTCAACAGGGAGCACATCAACCACATTGAAATTTTAGATTTCCTTCCCTTTCCCTATTTCTCCTGTGCATGATCTCCCCTTAGTGTGTGACCCATGTCCAATAATATTTCTGCATTTGTTTTGGGTCTATAATCAACATAGGAGGGAGAACATGTGATTTTCAGCCTTCTGAGCCTGACTAACTTCACTTAAGATGATGTTCTCCAGTTCCATCCATTTGCTTGCGAATGACAAAATTTCATTCTTCTTTGTGGCTGAGTAAAATTCCATTGTGTATAAATACCACATTTTCTTGATCTTCTCATCAGTTGTGAGGAATCTTGACTGTTTTCATAACTTGGATGTTATAAATAGTGATGCAATAAACATGGGTATGCAGGTGATTTTGTAATAACTTGAGTCACATTCCTTCTGGTATATCACTAGGAGTGGGATTGCTGGATCATATGGCAGATCTATGTTTAGTTTTTTAAGTTTTCCAAAATGGTATATTGTTTTCCAAAAAGGCTGTAATACTTACATTCCCTTGGCAGTATAGGAGGGTTCCTTTTTCCCACATCCTTGCCAACATTTGTTGTTGGTGGTGTTCTTGATTATAACTACTCTAACAGGGATGAGGTAGAATCCTAGTGTGGTTTTGGTTTGCATTTCCTTTATGGCCAGGTATGGTGAGCATTTTTTCATGTGTTTTTTTGCCATTTGGAGAGAAAATAGATCTTATAATAATGGTTTAAAGCTAAAAATATATATATTTATAAAATTCAGATTCCTAAGTTCTCACACACAAAAAATTTCAGTCATTATTCCTAGAATAACAATGAGGAAAAAAATTAAAACAGAAGGACTGAAAATCAATGACTTGTTGGATCTGTAAACTGAGTTTACAGAGTTCACTGCCAAAATCTGTGAAGAGAGACTCATCCAGACTTGTAGCCAAGGTCTGTCTACCTGGATTAGAAGCTATTGGTGCCATTCATTGGTAGGGACATGGTAGCAACAATTTTGATGAATTGCTAGAGGTTACATTGGACTGGCAGGAGAGAGAAAAACTCCTGGGAGCCTCAAAATTGGAGGGATATCCATAGATACAGGGTTTCTTTTATCTCCAAGAACATCAAAATGTTCTCGCAATGAAGATCCAAGAGGAAAAAAAAATTCTCATGGCTAAGAGAGAATGAGATATAATCATGGCAAAATATGAACAGTTGTCTTAAAAATAAAAAAAGGAAGCCTATTCCAGAGGAGAAATGAAATGCTCTAGTTACAGTTGTTGCTTGGCAATCCTCTTAGTCCCCATTTAACATCTTGTTTTACAATTCACAGAAGATAAAGTCTACAGGGATCAGGGTCTCAAGCAAACAGACTCAGAATGGAATAGACAGAGGAGGGAACAGGGGTAGAAAACAAATAGCCAAGCCACTGGAAGAATGCTGGAAATTGTCACATCCTTAATGCACAGGCCAACAGGAAGGTTGGACTTTAATTTGAAATTAGGGAATGATCTGTTTCCCTATACCTCTTACCCTCCACCCCAATTCATTCATGAATTAAAGCTGAAAAAATTAAAAGACATAGACTCTCTGGGATGGATGGTTTAGGGAAGCCCAAAGTCCAATAGGAAAGACTAAAACAAGGAGATTAAGTGAATCTGTAGCCTCTTTTCAGCAGCAGCAACAACAACAACAACTTTGACTTAAAAATTCATGAAGTATTCTACAAAGAATGTATGCACATGTATGTAAATGCAAGAATGATACCTGTTGAAACTGTTTCTGGAATCAGGAGAGGGAGGATGAAAGAGAGCAGTGGAGAGGGTGAATTCAAGTATGATACATTTGATACATTGTAAGAACCTTCGTAAATGCCACAAAATACCCCCATCCAGCACAGCAATAATAAAAAAAAATTCCACAAAGGGCTGTAATAGACACTTCTTCAAAGAAGATCTGCAAATGATGAAACAAAACAAAAACAACATACATGAAAATACACTCAATCACTACAGAAGTACAAATGGAAACTATAGTGAAACTGCATTCCCCACCCTTTATTATAGTTAACATTTAAAGAATCAGAAAATAACAACTTTTGAAAAGATAAGGGACAACTGAAACATTGCATAGTATTAATGGAAATGTGAATCAATAGAGCCATTTTGGAAAACAAGATGGTGGTTCCTATCAAAAGTTAAAATGGGAGTACATTATGATCCAGCAATTCTACTTCTGTACACATACAAAAAAGAATTTAAAGTTGGATGTCAATGTGATGTTTATATGCTCATGTTCAAAATAGTATTATTTACATTAGTAAAAATGTGGATGTCACTTATGCAACCATCAATGAATAAATGAATGCATGAGCAAATTGGAATATTTAACCTTAAAAATGGAAGGAAATTCTGGCATATGCTACAAAATGGGTGAATGTTGAGGATATTAAGTTAAACAAAATAAGCCTATCGCATAAAAGACATACTATATCACTCCCATTATATGAAGTACTTAAATAGTAGGCACAATCCTGGACACAGGCAGACCTTGCGAGAGAGATTGTGTGGACAGAAAGATGGGAACTTATTGTTTTATGGGTATAGAGTTTAGCTTTCAGAAGATGAAGAATGATAGAGATGGATGACAACAATGGTTAGAAAACACTGAGAATGTATTTAGTATTACTGAACTTTCAAAAATGGTTAAGATGTTAAAATTTGTGATGTGTGTTCTACCATGCTAATGATATTTAAAGCAAACATGAAAATAATAAAATAACTCCTTCAATGAGTTCTCAGTAGATTCACATACACTAGGAAAGAATCATGAACTTGAAGTTAGGACCAAAGAAATAGACTTGAAACCAGAGAGAGAGAGGAAGAGAGAAAAAAACTGAAGGAATGGAAAACCAAGCATATAAACAAACAGAAGAAAACATTGGGACAGCATCAAAAAGTGTAGCATGCTTAAATGGATGACAGAAGAAAAAGAAAACCAAATAGAATTGCTTGAAGTATTTATGTTTGAAAGCTTTCCAGAAGTGAAGAAAAGGTTTTTACGACTGGTTCATCAAAATGACAATAAAAAAACACTTATGGGCCTACCCTAATAGATGAATAATTGCACAAAACTCCAGAATTTTGGAGTAAAACTCCAGCTATTCCCTGCAGATATTCTACAGTGAGATCAGAGATGACCATCAGGACTTGGGTTTTGTCCGACCCACAGAGCCTAACGTGGGCATCACAGCAGCATGCCATCGTCGCCATGTGGAAGTTAAAGATATAAGATTGAAGTAAAAGGTCCTGGAAACACAGGTGGCTTGCTTAAGGAAGTGATTATGTGGCCTGCTCTGTGTTCCTCCCCTCTCTGAATCAATGAAAAATGACTGGGGTACTTGATACAGACTGCTAAGGTAGACTGAGCTCATGCAGTAGTCATAAGAATATTTCTAGAATCCTGGAATTTGCCTTTCTGGTGTCTCAGTACTATCCTGCCCTGTGGTTAAAAGAAAGGAAGCCAATAACAAAACAATTCTGGTAGAACTAGTAGTGGCTTAGACCCTTCAAGAATGGATGTTTGGATCAGGCTACCTGGAAAAAAACTAGAATGAGCATGGTTGCTTGGTACAGGCAAAGGGAATACAAACTAGGAAGTGGGAGAAGGTAGCTGTAAACATCAAAGAATGTGTGGCCAGTTTCAGACGTGAGGACTAGAATCTTCATACATATTTCTTCCTTATCTAGTTGTATATATACTTGAGTGTATGAATAATATATGTGTATAATGTTTGTTTTCATTTCTCCCTTATCCAACTATCTCACAAATATTAATGATAGTTAATAGTACATTAATAGCATTTAATTATCAAGAACTGCATATCATCGCAGTGGTCACATTCTTTTATTTTTCAGGGCTCCACCAGTCCTCTTTTTGTGATGGTTTTTTCTCAAGGTAGGATCTCTCAAACTGCCCAGGCAGACTTCAAACCTGATCTCTGCTTCCTTAGTAGCTAGGATTATAGGCATGAGGCACCAGCGCCTTCCTGGTCTCATTCTTTTCTGGGAACGTGTTAGCACATTTTTTGTTCCTCACAGAAGATTACATCACATTAGGAGATGTTTGACTTCGTTATCATCTTTATTTGGTGATTAGTTTGGGTGTAGGCAGACTGTAAGGATGACGACAATAAGTGGACCATGATTAAAGGGATAGGTGGAGTTGGTTAACTGTAGAGTTCCTTAAGTTTAAGTAAAGGAGATTGTCTTTGACAATCTAAGCAGGATGACCCAATCAATTGAAAACCTTTAGAGTGAAAATGAAGTCTCCCTGAGGATGAAAAAACTTCTGTCTCAAGAATATAGAATCAGCTCTTACCCAGGACTTTCCAGCCTGCTGGCCTGACCTGTAACTGTGGACCTGTCATGATTGCATAAAGCAGGAACATGAAGCAAACATGGACACACACACACACACACACACACACACACACACACACACACAAAACTAAATCTTCCTATATCCTCACTCCAGACCTTTATCACTTCTTACATTCTCACAAAGCATTCACTTGTATTGGGCATCCAGTCTAAAACTCTTACCTACTTTTTTCATTTTAATATTAATAGCTTTGTATTTGAAAGTCCAAATTAGCATTTTTACCACAAATTCTTACTTTGTTCCCTTGACTGCCTCTTTCTGCCTAATTTTATATTTGATATTCACTTGGAGGCCACAAGTAACTACATTCTTCAATTCTTTTGATAGTAGTTGAATAACTCAGATTTTTAAAAATTACAATCACTGCTTTCATAGATTGTAGTGAATAAGGGTTGTTTACCAAGACTTTGTCTTAAATATTTATAAATGTTAATGTATACATTAGACAAAAATACTCCAAATTTTTTGATGAAAATTTCTTTTCTCCACCCCCAAATTTGTTGACTTATTCTTTCCCTCATGAACTAATGACAATACTCCTTAGACCTACTTCCAGAGACTGAAAGCATATGTATAGATAAGTGCACATTAATTTTTTTCACTTGTTTCAATTAATTACAATATAGTACAGTACATGAGTTGTCACCTTGCTCTTTAAACTGAATAATATACGGTTGGTATCTCTAGTATCAAGGCATAAATTATTTTAGGCTATTTTTAATCTGTGTACTGTCACAAATAGTCATTTAGTATTAAGTATCATTTGTTCTATTTGATATATTCTAAAATGCTACCAAATTTACTTTTTACCACCTCTATTAAGTACCCTATATATTCTTTCTCTTCAAATATATTATGCTACAGACAGAAAATATGTATGAGAAATTTTTACTATAGGCCTTTCCTATCACAATATTTGTATGTAGATGGGTCTTACAAAAAATTCGCAAGGTATACCATTGGTCAAGATCACTTTTTCTTAATATTAGAGAAATTCATAAGTGTTATAAAAATCAGCATGCTAAAAACTCACAGTAGAAATTTTCCTCAGAAATGAGTAAAAATTCAAATTTTCCCCATGGAAATATTTGCAAGAAATGAAAATTGTTAATTGTTCTGCCACAGCCGTTGTAATGTGTTTTGTTGCATGATGACTGCCTTTATATTTGTAGGAAGGGATAAGAAGTGTGGCTATGAGATCAGTGATGCTGCCCACTTCTCTTCTTCTATCTGTAGCAACATTGTTGCCACTGTTATTTTATGTTGTTTACTATGTAAGATATTATGTAATCTCCACTTGCATATGGGAAGCTTAAACACAGAAAGGTTAAATAATTTTGCCAAAATTACATAGTTCATTCATGGCAGAGCAGGGACAAATCCTTGCCCAAAGAAAAGTTGAACAAGTGATATACATAAAAGGCTAGATACTCAGTGTTTACCTATTCTTTGCTGTTTTATTTATAGTTACTTGAACATTTTTAGTATTTCCTTTGCTTTCATTAAATATGGCTTAAGCATATATTTTGTGTATATTTAATAATTGTATAATCTACGGTATATGAGTATATATTCATTCTACATATAGAACAAATACTTGTCAAATTTTACCAATGTCAATATTTTTAATCCTCACAGCCCCCTTTCTTTGTAATGCAGTTGTTTAAGCTGCCGCTCTCCCTACATTGTTAACCCTACCAGCAAATGTTATGCTTCTGAAAACCATTAAATGTAATTTAAAGTCTATAGAGAGAATGAACAATTTATATACACATATACATGTGATTTTTACTTTATACAGAAAGTTAGGTTATTTTCTGTTATAATATTTTCGTGTGAAGAGTTTCTTCTACTTATTCTTTTAAAGCAAGTTTTCTAGTAATAAGATTTCTGTTTCCTTTCCACTGACAAGGTCTTCACAGAATGTCTCTATTTTCAATGAATTTGGAATTCTAGATTGTCAGTCCTTTACTTTCAACATTTAAAAAATATACTGGCACCTCCTCTGTGACTGAGAACCCAGTCACAGGAATTTTCATCCAATTTTAATCAGTGGTCATTATGGGTCACTCATCATTGATCACAAGGCACCTGCATGATAACTTCTCTTTGTATTTGTTTTTCAGACATTTGATTTTAATGTATAGGGTATGGTGTTATTTAGGTTTACCCTCTTGGAGTCCCTTGAACCTGTATGTTTATGTCTTTTTACATATTTGGAATATAGACATTGCTGCTCTGGCAGCAATTTAAGCACATTGCAGACAAGTGTTCTACCACATGAACTGTGCCTCCAGCACTTTTTGCTGTGGTTATTTTGGAGATGGATCTCACTTTTTGCCCAGGCCAGCTTGGACCCCAGTCTTCCTATTTTATACTTCCTACCTTGGTTATCTTTACCACCATAGTTAGCTTAGGGCATGTACCACTGTGTCTTTTTTTTTTTTCCATTGAAATGAGGGCTCAGACTCTGATATGAAGACTATATTGCATTTTTCAAACTTAAATCTAAGTTTCCATTTAACAAATCTCCAAATCTATCTTCAACTCACTGAGTCTTTCTTCTGGCACATGCATTTTACAATTGTGCCCATCCTAGTGGTCTTTGAATTTAAGAGATCTAAAGATTCTTATTGTTCTTTATATATTTTCTTTCTTTGCAAATACTTCTTTTATTCTGTTTCAATCTCTTCCTGATTGCTTTCTATAGCATTTTTATGACAGTACTTTGAAAGTTCTTGTCAAACACTTGCAACATCAGTCTTCTTGGCATTGATTTATGTTGGTGATCTTTTTTTATTGGACTTTACTTGTTCTTGGTTCTTGTTATTTGTTTCCTGGACACTTATAGTTTCATGTGATGAAATGCCAGTTTTTGTGTTAATTTTGTTTTATGTGTGTATCTTTGGTGTGTGAGTTGAATGTTGATGTAGTTTTCTAAGCCTCTGCTTAGCATTATGGATTGTTTGTATGGTACACGGGCTAATCTGAAGCATTGGGTGTCCTTAGCTCTTAGAGTATTGATTTTGTTCTGTTCATGGGCCAAACTGGGGTAGGCTCAGTGCTACAGGAACAGATTTAAAGGATCATTCTCTCCAACGACCCTGCTCCCCAGAACCTGTTGGGGAAAGAGAGGCATTAGTCTTACTTTCTCCGGACTAGGGCTCCTCAAAAGAGAAAGATGGGCAGTAGGGATAGAGCTGCTTCACTTGTGTTCACTAAACTCAGGGCAGGAATGATCTATGGGGGTTCCATACTTTCTGGAACTGTGGAACTAATGGGGAAGAACACATGGTCACTTTCAGTCACCTTTCAGTAGGTGGGAAGCATTGCCACCAGTAGAGACACAAGACATCAAACTGAACAAAGGATGGGATTTGCTAGTGGATCCTAACTTGGATGCTGAAGTTTATTTCTTTTCTCCACCCTTCGGAGTCTCCTGATAGCTTCTGTATGTGTTTTGTGCAGAATTTTAGTTTTAATTCATAGACAGGAATAGAATGGAGGTGTTTGTTCCATTTTGCTTACCATAAAAGTAAAATTTAACTTCTTAAAATTATTAAAACTTGATACTTTTTTTATTTCTTGGAGCTTATGGTACATCAACTCCATTTACTACCCTCCAAACTTTTCTGTTGTTTTCCTTCTGTGGCTGTATAAAATTTTAATGTACTTTACCATTTATATATGTCTAGCATCTATTTGGATTACTCAAATTCCTGTTATTGTGCCTCAGGCTTACAAGGGTTTATTGTTAATAAGGGAAGCATGTAGGCAGGGGAGCAGTATTTGGGAAATCTCTGTTGCTCAAATTTCTAAAAAATCAAATCTATTAATTTGAAATTTTAGAAAATTGAGCCCTGTCTTGGTGACTTGCACCTCTAATGACAGCTACTTAGTAAGCAGAGACAAGAGGACCATGGTCAAGGCCAGTCTGGGCAACAAGCAAGTCAGGATGGCGGCATGTTCCTGTAATCCCAGCTACACATCAGGCAGCAGGAGACATAGAAAGGAGGTTTGTTGTCTAAGGTTGGCCTTAGGCAAAAATGTGAGATGTTACTTGAAAACAACTAAAGCACAAAAGGGCTGGTGGCCTGGGTGAAGTGGTACAGTGCCTGCCTCACAAGCTTGAGGTCCTCAGTTCAAACCTCAGTGCTTCCAGAAAAAAAGTCATTCCATCATCTTTTTCTTCTGGTTCTTTTCAGGTTTTTGTTTGTTTGTTTGTTTTCTGGTGAGAATGCAATAATCTACCATCCTAGCTATTTTCAAGTACATAATGCATGGTTATTAATTATAGTTATCATGTTGTACATGATAAGATAGTTATCATCTTGTACATATAAGATGTCTTCAACTTATTTTTCTAACAGAAATTCTGTCTTCTTTGACATCTTCTCAGTACCCCATTCCAGGCTCCAGACTCAAAGAATCACCATTCTTCTCTTTGCTTCTGTAATTTCTAATTCTTAATTTCCAAATATAAGTGTGATAACACAGTATTTGTGTTCCTGAACCTATCACACATCATTTAACCTCCAGGTTCATCTGTTTTTATTGCAAATTACACCATTTTCTTTTTTTTTTAAGTCTTTATTCATTGATCCCTAGATGAGCTCTCCACAATCCCACTTCATTGTAGTAATGGGGATAGCAGTCAAGATATGGATTCTTCTTTCTTTTTCTCACTTTGCAGTCTATAAGACTATGAATATCAGAATGTCTCTAATACTTTTGGGACAATTTCAATAGCTAACTCTTCAAATACTGTTTTGTGCTAATTCATTGCCTTCAGACTGTAATTGCATAGCTGTCACATTTTTCTGCATGTCCTACTCTATGCTTTCCCTCTCTTCTTCAGTAACTTGTGTTTGTGTGTTTTCAAGCTCTGTACTCTTCTTCTCAGCTATATGAACTTATTTCCTCACTTTTAATTTCACTAGATTTTCTATGTTGCATATTTCTATTTGACTTTCATTCTTAAGTCTCCCTGAGATGGCAGGCATTTGTATATATTTTCCTGGACATATTTACCACAGTTTATTTAAGATCTGTATCTAAAAGCAGAAGCATCTATTGAGAATATTCTATGAGCCAAGTTTTCATTGCACTTTAATCATAGTTATCTCATTCATTTAATAATGTTATCAGTAATTTAGTTTAATTGGATGTTAGACTTTGAGAAAGAATATGAAGAAAATGTGGGCTCTAAAATTTTTTTTCTCCAGTAGAACAATTCTTTGTTTTTCCTTCTGTTTTTGTTTTTCATTTGACTAATGACAAATGACCTTAATCCAATCATGGAAGAAGCTAGTGTAAGGACAGTACACAAAATTAGGAAGGTGGCTTATTTCTGAGTTTGTAGCTGAAATCATTGACTGTATTTAACTGTGATAGCTTTTATTTGATAAGACCACAGATGTTCTCTTAGAAGATCATGGGTTTTCTTTATGCATAAAATTAACATAATATGCTGTGGGAGTTTTGTTATTTTTTTCCTAGAATTAGCTTTTAATTTCTGGAGAGTGAAATGAATGAGGATTTTATTAATTTACAAGTTTAGTGATATTCTTGGATTTTTATTCTGTACAATGTAGATAAAAATACTGTAGCAAACTTTAAGTAATCTGATTAATTGCTGTGAGTATGCTGAGGAAGCAGGATTGTCCACACTTGAAGTTTGGTTCACATGTTGGAGTGATGAAGCCACACACTCAGATTCTATACATATCTTAAACTTGTCAAAAAGAGGCTAGAGAGAGAAAAGGAAGAGGACAGTCTTGGAATATTTGTTGTGGTTGGGAATGGGGTGTGTGTTAGAGTTCCCTCCAATGGGAAGGGTCTCCAGGGTTTGCATCTCCCTCTGAAGTAAGAAGAGAATTTCTTCTTATCACAAATGGAATACAGTAAGTGCTGATTAAAATCTTTCAATAATTAAGCAAGAAAAAAATTGAAAACAGACTGAAATATTTAGTTATTATTGTATATAATATGCTTCTTTTTTCTTCTCTCTCTCTCTTTCTCTCTTTCTTGCTCTCATACACACACACACACACACACACACACACACACTCACACACACTACAAGCACATATGCAGAGCCATTAGTTTCAGCTAGGGCTTTCTCTCTCTTGGATATAAAATACGATGTTCTGAGCAATGAATCATCTTTTAGTTGCTTTGAGCTTCTTGCCAGCTTAGGGGGATTTTCAGGTTTATGTAGTGTAGCTTTTCATCATTAGCCTTAAGGTGAGTGTGTAGAGGTTTAGGTTGAAGAATGAATCTGCTGGCGAATGACAGTCACTATAGCTGGTGCTCATAAGCTTGAAAGGCATTATTTGCCACTGCCTGGCAAAAGACTCAAAGCATGTTTTTTAATTTAGTTAAATGTAGTGCCCTGTAGGTAATGTTTTAGTTGCATGAAAGGAAAAAGCTTTGAGCTACACAAATGCAAAAACAATTCATCAATCATCTTTTGATAGACATCCTATGACAATTTTAAATGCATATGTTTTGACGCATGCGTTTTGTGGAAATGAAAACATTAACTCACAGAAGGAAACCATTCTATTTTAACCATTACATGAAGGTGTCTTGTACAGTGGTATTAACCTTTTCCATTGTTGTAAGCCTATGGAGAGCCACGCTCTCTTAATGTGCTTGTGTGTATATATATACAAACAAGTAAAGGGAGGGGATTTTAAGGATTATGAATAGAAGGGAGTGTCTCAATGGATTTTCATGAACAGATCCCTGTCCCAAAGGGAAGGCAGAAAATGGTTTTATAGTGAGAAGGCTTTCAAGGAGAATAACACTCATGTGATTTTTTCCTCATTCTCAGAGGTCAGAGGTCACTTACTTATTTACTATGGCTATTTAGGAGGTGGGGAGCAGATAAAGGAAAATCAAATTGAATTTGTGTGGTTGCTCATTTTCTACCTAAAGTCTCATTTTATCTGCTAATTCAGAAAGGTAAAAGAAAAACGGGGCCTTTACTTAGGTAAGAGATAAGCAATTTTTACATAATGATCAGAAGAGAAAAATTGATTTGGAAGAAGTGGGACCCATTATATGCCTTGGACACATTTTCATTTCCTAGAAAACTCATTGTAATTGATTCTTATCCTTAGAGGAGCTTGTAAACTTGGAACCTTATTTTTTTTCTAATTGCAGTGTAAGTATTATAAATAACTTCTAATTTGCCTTTAAAATTTAAGTTGGTGCATTTTTCAAAATACCCAAATGTAAAAGTAAAGTTTAGAAAGGTGAAAGTTCTACAAGTAGATATTTATAAGATGTATTCACTATTGCTACTGTGCTTTTACCTCATGAAAACAATTATTGTGAGCACAAACCTTCATAAGATAATAGATTTTAAAAAACTTATGTTTTGGATCAAGCTATAGAACTCCAAAAGTGAATAATCATTTTCTCTTATTTTTGGTTCGCTTATGCTAATTGTTATGTAATGCCTCTAAATCTAAGAGGAAAAGTGAACCAGATAATCTGTCTTTATTACTCTCTGTTCACGTCTTGGATTTCAGTGATTATTAACTGTTATCCTTTTATTTTCTTTAATTTTTATTTATTTATTTATTTATTTAATTCATATTTCCATACAATGTTTGGATCATTTCTCCCCCCTTCCCCCACCACCTCCCTTACCCCCCCATCCTCTCCCTCTCCCCCATACCCCTCCCTACCAGGCAGAAACTGTTCTGCCCTTATCTCTAATTTTGTTGTACAGAGAGTATAAGCAATAATAGGAAGGACCAAGGGTTTTTGCTGGTTGAGATAAGGATAGCTATACAGGGACTTGACTCACATTAATTTCCTGTGTGTGTGTGTTACCTTCTAGGTTAATTCTTTTTGATCTAACCTTTTCTCTAGCTCCTGGTTCCCTTCTCCTATTGGCCTCAGTTGCTTTTAAGATATCTGCTTTAGTTTCTCTGTGTTGAGGGCAACAAATGCTATCTAGTTTTTTAGACATCTTACCTATCCTCATACCTCCCTTGTATGTTCTCAATTTATCATGTGATCAAAGTCCAATCCCTTTGCTGTGTTTGCCCTTGATCTAATGTCTGCATATGAGGGAGAACATACAATTTTTGGTCTTTTGCGCCAGGCTAACCTCACTCAGAATGATGTTCTCCAATTCCATCCATTTACCTGCAAATAATAACATTTCATTCTTCTTCATGGCTGCATAAAATTCCATTGTGTATAGATACCACATTTTCTTAATCCATTCGTCAGTGCTGGGGCATCTTGGCTGTTTCCATAACTTGGCTATTGTGAATAGTGCTGCAATAAACATGGGTGTGCAGGTGCCTCTGGAGTAACCTGTGTCACAGTCTTTTGGGTATATCCCCAAGAGTGGTATTGCTGGATCAAATGGTAGGTCAATGTCTAGCTTTTTAAGTAGCCTCCAAATTTTTTTCCAGAGTGGTTGTACTAGTTTACATTCCCACCAGCAGTGTGAGAGGGTTCCTTTTTCCCCAAATCCTCACCAACACCTGTTGTTGGTGGTGTCGCTAATGATGGCTATTCTAACAGGGGTGAGGTGGAATCTTAGTGTGGTTTTAATTTGCATTTCCTTTATGGCTAGAGATGGTGAGCATTTTTTCATGTGTTTTTTAGCCATTTGAATTTCTTCTTTTGAGAAAGTTCTGTTTAGTTCACTTGCCCATTTCTTTATTGGTTCCTTAATTTTGGGAGAATTTAGTTTTTTAAGTTCCCTATATATTCTGCTTATCAGTCCTTTGTCTGATGTGTAGCTGGCAAATATTTTCTCCCACTCTGTGGGTGTTCTCTTCAGTTTAGAGACCATTTCTTTTGTTGAGCAGAAGCTTTTTAGTTTTATGAGGTCCCATTTATCTATGCTATCACTTAGTTGCTGAGCTGCTGGTGTTCCATTGAGAAAGTTCTTACCTATAGCTACTAATACCAGATTATTTCTTACTCTTTCCTATACCAACTTTAGAATTTGGGGTCAGATATTAAGGTCCTTGATCCATTTTGAGTTAATATTGGTATAGAGTGATATACATGGACCTAGTTTCACTTTTTTGCAGACTGCTAACCAGTTTTCCCAGCAGTTTTTGTTGAAGAGGCTGTCTTTTCTCCATCGTATATTTTTAGAGACTTTGTCAAAGACAAGTTAGCTATAGTTGATGGCTTCATATCCGGGTCCTCTATTCTGTTCCACTGGTCTTCATGTCTGTTTTTGTGCCAGTACCATGCTGTTTTTAATGTTATTGCTTTGTAATATAGTTTGAAGTCAGGTATCGTGATACCTCCAGCATTGTTCTTTTGACTGAGTATTGCCTTGGATATTCGTGGCCTCTTGTGTTTCCATATAAATTTAATGGTAGATTTTTCAACCTCTTTAATGAATGTCATTGGAATTTTGATGGGAATTGCATTAAACATGTAGATTGCTTTTGGGAGTATCGACATTTTTACTATGTTGATTCTACCAATCCATGAGCATGGGAGATCTCTCCACTTTCTATAGTCTTCCTCAATCTCTTTCTTCAGAAGTTTATAGTTTTCCTTGTAAAGGTCATTCACATCCTTTTTAGATTTACACCTAGGTATTTGATTTATTTTGAGGCTATTGTAAATGGAATTGTTTTCATACATTCTTTCTCAGTTTGTTCATTATTAGTATGCAGAAATGCTAATGATTTTTCTATGTTGAATTTATATCCTGCTACCTTGCTGTAGCTATTGATGATGTCTAGAAGCTTGTGAGTAGAGGTTTTGGGTCTTTAAGGTATAGGATCAAGTCATCTGCAAATAGGGATATTTTGACAGTTTCTTTACCTATTTGTATTCCTTTTATTCCTTCTTCTTGCTCAATTGCTCTGGCTAGGAATTCCAGGACTATGTTGAATAGGAACAGAGATAGTGGGCATCCTTGTCTGGTTCCTGATTTTAGAAGGAATGGTTTCAGTTTTTCTCTTTAAAGTACAATGCTGGCTGTAGGTTTGTCGTATATAGCTTTTATAATGTTGAGGAACTTTCCTTCTATTCCTAGTTTTCTTAGAGCTTTTATCATGAAATGGTGTTGGATCTTATGAAAGGCTTTTTCTGCATCTATTGAGATGAACAAGTGGTTTTTGTCTAAGCTTCTGTTAATGTGGTTTATTACGTTTATTGATTTTCATATGTTGAAGCACCCCTTCATTCCTGGGATGAAGCCTACTTGGTCATGGTGAATGAAATTTTTGATGTGTTGTTGAATTCGGTTTGCCATTATTTTATTGAGGATTTTTACATCAGTGTTCATTAAGGAAATTGGCTCATAGTCTCCTTTTTGGAGGTGTCTTTGCCTGGTTTGGGGATAAGTGTAATACTGGCTTCTTAAAATGTGTTAGGAGTTTTTCTTCCCTTTCTCTCTTGTGGAACAGTTTAAGGAGGGTTGGTATCAGCTCTTCTTTAAAGGTCTGATAGAATTCAGCAGAGAATCCATCAGATCCTGGACTTTTCTTTTTGGGAAGACTCTTAACTGTTGCTTCAATTTCATTTTGTGTTATAGATCTATTCAGGTGATTAATATCCTCTTGGTGCAGTTTTGGATGATCATATGTATCTAGAAATCTTTCCAATTCTTTAACATATTCAAATTTATTTGAATATAGGCTCTTGAAGTAGTCTCTGATGATTTCCTGGACTTCCATGGTATTTGTTGTTATCTCCCCTTTTGCATTCCTGATTGTACTAATTTGGGTTTTTTCTCATCTTTTTAGTCAAGTTTCAGGGGTCTGTTGATCTTGTTTATTCTTTCAAAGAATCAACTTTTTGTTTCATTAATTCTTTGTGTGGTTTTATTGGTTTCTATTTCATTGACTTCAGTTCTTCTTTTTATTATTTCTCTCCTTCTGTTTGTGTTGGGATTTGCTTGTTCTTGTTTTTCTAGGAGTTTGAGATGTATCATTAGGTCATTTATTTGGGATCTTTCAGTCTTTTTAATATATGCACTCATGGCTGTAAACTTTCCTCTCAGGACTGCCTTTGCTGTGTCCCATAGGTTCTGGTAGGTTGTGTTTTCATTTTCATTGACTTCCAGGAAATTTTTAATTTCCTCTTTTATTTCATCAATGACCCATTTTTCATTAAGCAATGAGTTATTCAGTTTCCAGCTGTTTGCATGTTTTTTGTCCTTACTTTTGTTGTTGAGTTCTACTTTTACTGCATTGTGATAAGATAGAATGCATGGTATAATTTCTATTTTCTTATATTTGCTGAGGCTTGCTATGTGCCCTAGGATATGATCTATTTTGGAGAAGGTTCCATGGGCTGCTGAGAAGAATGTATATTGTGTAGAAGTTGGATGAAATGTTCTGTAGACATCAAGTAGGTCCATTTGATCTATTGTATAATTTAGATCTAGGATTTCTTTATTGATTTTTTGTTTGGGTGACCTATCTATTGATGATAATGGGGTATTAAAGTCTCCCACAACCACTGTGTTAGAGTTAATATATGCTTTTTGGTCCTTCAGGGTATATTTGATGAAATTGTGTGTGTTGACATTGGGTGCATACAGGTTGATGATTATTATTTCGTTTTGGTCTATTTCCCCTTTTATTAGTATGCAATGTCCTTCTTTATCTCATTTGATTAATGTAGCTTTGAAGTCTACTTTGTCAGAGATAAGTATTGCTACTCCTGCCTGTTTTTGGGGGCCACTGGCTTAGTAAATCTTCTTCCAGTCTTTCATCCTAAGCCTTTGCTTATTTCTGTCGGTGAGGTGAGTCTCTTGTAAGCAACAAATTGTTGGATCTTCCTTTTTAATCAATTTCATCAAAGGGGGCCTTTTGATGGGTGAATTAAGTGCATTAACATTAAGTGTTAGTACTGATAGGTATGTGGTGATTCTTGTCATTTAGTTGTCTTAGTTGTTTGAAGGTTTGATTGTGTGTACCTAAGTTGAGGTTACTCTCTACTGTCTTGCTTTTTCTTTTCCTGTAGTTTGGTGTTGGGTTTCACTTTCTGTGTGCAGAATCCCTTGAAGAATTTTTTGTAGTGCTGGCTTTGTGGTCACATATTGTTTTAGTTTCTGCTTATCATGGAAGACTTTTATTGCTCCATCTATTTTGAATGATAGTTTTGCTGGGTAGAGTTCCTTGGGTTGAAGTTATTTTCATTCAGTGCCTGGAATATCTCACCCCACGCTCTTCTTGCTTTTAATTTTTCTGTTGTGAATTCTGCTGTGATTTTGATGGGTTTACCTTTGTATGTTATTTGTTTTTTCTCTCTTACAGCCTTCAGCATTCTTTCTCAGGTCTCTGTATTTTTTGTTTTAATGATAATATGCCTTGGGATAGATTTATTTTAGTCTGGTCTGTTTGGTGTTCTGGAGGCCTCTTGCATCTGTATGGGAATAGATTTCTCTAGATTTGGGAAATTTTCTGTTATTATTTTGTTGAATATATTATGCATTCCCTTTGCTTGCACCTCCTCTCCTTCTTCAATGCCCTTGATTCTCAAGTTTGGTCTTTTGATGGAGTCGGTGAGTCTTGCATTTTCTTTTCACAGGTCTTGAGTTGTTTAACTAATAGTTCTTCAGTTTTTCCTTTAATTGCCATTTCATCTTTGAATTCTGACATTCTGTCTTCTGTTTGTTCTTTTCTGCTCAATTGGCCTTCCATTTTGTTTTGCATTTCTGTTTCATTTTTTTTTTGAAGTTTTCCATATTCTTTAATGTTGTCTACTTTTGTCCTGAGTTCATTTATCTGTTTATTCATTGTGTTCTCTCTTTCACTTTGGTGTTTATACAGTGCTTCTATGGTTTCCTTTATTTCTTCTTTTGCTTTTTCAAATTCTCTATTTTTGTTGTCTTGGAATTTCTTGAGTGTCTCCTGTACATTTTGGTTGACCCTATCCGGTATCATCTCTATAAAATTCTCATTGATTTCCTGTAGTATTTCTTCTTTTAGATTATTCTTTTGGGCTTCATTGCATTCTTTGGCATAGTTTGTGTTAATTTTATTGGAGTCTGGATCTGAGTATCTGTTTTCTTCATTTCCCTCTTGTTCCTGTACTGATTTTTTGCTGTGGGGAAACTGGTTTCTCTGTTTTTTTAGTCTTCCCATCATTGCCCTTGGTGTTGTTATTGTCCCTGTACTGTGTGCAATTATGTATTTTCTAGCTTGTAAAAATAACAATGGTGATATTTAGAATGGAAGGGTGAGAGGAGATGGAAGCAAAGAAGTTAAAGAAGAACGGAAAAACAAATTAGCAAACAAGTAGAAAAAACAAAACAAAGAAACAAACAAAAAAAACTTTCAAAGATATAAAGAGGGAGAGATAGTGTACTAATTAACAGTAAGCAGAACGGGCATTAGAGAGACAGAGAGAGGATTGAAAAAAAAATAAAAATAAATAAATGAAAAAAAAATCTCCAAGTTAAAATGCAATAAAGTTTCAGTGTTAATAATTTTGGTGTTAGCGCCTCAGCCTTCTATCCTGGAGATGGTCTCAGAAGTAGTTCTGTCGTTGGCTCATCAAAGGGGAAAAAAACCAAACCAAACCAAACAAAACAAAACAACACAAAACAAAAAAAACACCACAAAGTGTCCCAAGCTCAAATGCAATACAGTTGCAGTAAGTTTTTCAGCATGCAGGTATAGTTCAGTTGTTTTCTCATCAAAGGTAAAGAGAAAAAAAAAAAGAGTCTGGAGACAGGTCTGTGAATGGCTATCTGCGGCTGTGACTTGCCTGCCCACTGCTTTCAGCCTGCTGTTGCTGGAGGTGTTATTTATGCAGATCTCTGGAGTGAGCTTAGCACTCACCTAGTCCCTCAGGCTTTGTTTACTTAGAGTTCTCCGGTTCGACTGCCACTGCTACAAGCTTTCCCCTTTCCAAGCACACTGGGAGAGGTGACGCTGCACCCGCTTTTTCAGGCCTGCATGTTTGTTTACAGCTCACATGGGAAGTGGGTCTTCCCCCCTCTCCTGTGAAGTTTTCCTCCCACCGCCACTTTTACAAGCTTTCCTGCTCCTGATTTCTGGGCGGTGCTGCTGCTCCTGCTGGCCAGCATGTTTGTTTATAGCTCACGTGGGAGGTGGGTTTTCTCCCCTCTCCTGTGGAGTTTTCCTCCCTTCGCCACTGTCACAAGCTTTCCCACTCCTGGTTGCAGGGCATGTGCCGCCGTTTCTGCCTTCTCCGGCCTGGCTTGTTTTTTTACAGTTCTGTGAGGGATTCCCCTCCCCCACCCTTCTGCACTATGTGTTGTTTTTATTGTTATTGTTTATTATTCAGTTTTTTTTTTTCTTTTTTTCCCTGGGTGCGGGTTGGTCTGTCCATGGGGCTATGCTGATCTAGCCCAGGGTTGTCTGTGGGAGTACCATTTACCACTTAGCTCACCTTGTGGTCTGCATCATCCCAAGCTGTCTGGGCAATGCAGTCTGGTGGCAGCACGGGATCACTCCTGGTTTCTCCATTTAATGTGAGGTGGAGATGCTCTGTGCAGGCTGGAGTTGTGGAAGAGTGAAAGTTTTGCTTCTGCTCAGTGGTTTTTTCTGTAAGGTATATCTCCAGCATCTCTCCAAGATTTTACTTTAGGAGGCACATTTTCTGCTTCCTCCCTCTAGCCGCCATCTTGGAATCTCCTAACTGTTATCCTTTTAAAACCAATTGGATTACTGGACATAAGAATCAAAGATTTTGCAAAGATGGAAGATAACAGTTGGAAACATTGTGTCTTGGAAAACATCTGAATGTGATTATTTACTATGAAAAAAATGAAGACAAAAATCACTTGATTGTTTAATTCATTTAGTTATACTGCACTCTTTTCACATATTGTTAAGTCATAATAAGAAAGTAATTTGAGCACATCTATCTGAAGAGAATGATTTCACTTTTAATTTTTACAAAGATATGGTATGGCTTAGAGCTATTGTATATATTCAACATATTCATATTTTTTCTAAAAATCAAGAAAAGTGATTAATAAAGAATTAACATGTACAATATAAAATTTTGTGGTATTTTGAGTGAGTAGTTTATTGCTCCTGGATTTCTGTAGAATTATTACTGCTACTGTACATTAAAATTATAGATTTTTATATCATGAATCTCCTAGACTTCTGTAACTCATTTTGCATTAATCTGATCAGCAATATTTCATTCTGAAGAAATTGAAAAAAAAATTTAAGTTTTTTGTCTAATTAACTTTTAGGAAAATATTAAATAATAGAAGTCTTGAATGAAATTTCTTTTTGACATCCAAACCCCTGTGCAAATCAGTGTTTCTTTTAAATTTAAAAACTATGGGTACACCCCTTGTTTCCTAATTAAGTCATTACTTAAGTCATTACAAAATTATTTGCTAAGTTCAGGAATAAATATGTGGTTCAGCTTCTCAACCTTTCCTTGAGATAAACTGTTCATATAAGTCCTTAAATATTCACTTCAATATGTACTTAGTGTGCTCTGTGTGTGTGTGTGTGTGTGTGTGTATGTGTGTGTGTGTGTGTGTGAGTATGTGTGTGTGTGTAAAAAAAGAGTGAGGGACTGACAGGGAGATTATTATGAAGGAGGAGATTATGACTGCTGAAAAGATTAGCAATCTTCCTAATTATTGAAGAAAATACTCAGAATATCCTTCACTTATTACTCAATGATTTTATTAAATGTGATGTGTTGAGTAGACATACTTCTAGTAGGTTGTAGTGGATAGAAAAATCATCAAGCTGTTATCTAGATTTCTTTTAACAACCATTTCCCATAAAGTATGCATTAGGGAGTGGAAGCATTAATTTATACATGAGTAATTAAAGTTACAGTAACAAAAATAAGGAAACATTCTACTCTTTCTGTGTTTATAAGCAAACAAAACACTCTACTGTATCAAAAAATTAGAGTAAACTGAAACATAACTTGTATTTTAGTTTTAAGAGAACAATTAAATGGTCAGATGAGCCCCAATATATTAAAACTCAGAGGGTATTGAACTTGTAGTTTCTGAGAAAACAATTGCACACAGAAAGTTAATAGAACTTGGATAAACAGCAAAAATAACAAACTCAACCACACATCAAGTGATTATCCAATGCTGAAGGAAATTACTGAACAATTGAAACATATGTTCATTTTTGGATTCCATATTAATAAACATTACCTGTTTTAAAAAATACAAACTATTTACATTTTTGACACCTGTGCTGATATTTCTTCTTTGTTGCAAAATATTAAGGATGTTGAACTATGAATCTTGTTTAATATATATGCAAATAGTATATATTTTAATTTTCTATAAGTACATTCCTTCTAATAATTGTCATGTATAAATTTTAAAATGCTTTTTCCATTTATTCTCCTGAGGATAGTATTAGTCATATTAGTCATGGTTCCCAGAGAAACAAATATACATATAAAACCATTATGATATATATAACCATTATATATATGTATATTTATTTATATACACATATATACAGAGAGAGAGAGGAGAGAGATAGATATAACAATTATTTTATATATATATATATATATATATACACATAAAAAAACCATTATGCCACCTTTAAGACCATTATATATATGTGTATGCTTGTGTATACATATATCCATATACGTATGTATGTGTGTGTGTGTGTATATATATGTATGTTATTATCTCCTGGAAGCACCTTCACAGACATACCTTGAAATTATGTCACCAGTTATCTGAGTACTTTAGTGCAGTCAAGTTGACACATGTAATTGACCATCGCAAGGACTAAAGATCATCGTTTATTTAATATTACCACGTGTGGGAAAAGGGAACCAAAAAAAGAAAATTCCCCTTATGTTTATAAAGAAGAGAATATTTCCCTGTTCATATTAATTTTGAGCTACTAATATAAACTTCCCATATATATTTCAAAATGATACTTCCAATTTGAGTACATAATTGCCATTCCTTAAGAAAAAGTGGAGGCCTATTACCATATAGGGTGAAATCTTCAATAGTTTGACAAATATATTTGAAAGAACATCTGTGATATTTTCCAAATATTTGTTGAGTAAAATAAGCTCTGGTTAAAATTTAAAGATCTCTGATAGAATGATTTCATAAAAAAATGAATGGTAATGGCAAACCACTTGTTATATGAGGCCATTCTGATTTTCTTTGTATGATCAGTGGCTGTAGATTACATCTATTCTGACGCAAAAAGCAGAGAGTGAGCTTTCATACATTAAGATGGTCGTACCTTGTTCTCAGCACATTTATGAACTTCCATAGGCTCCTGTGCTCCATCAATTATACTTAATGGCATAATGCACTATTTTATTTTATACTTTCTTGATTGTTACCAAGTCCTTGTTTAAAGCCTCAGGAGATGTGCATTATACATATATGCTAAAATAGAACAGCAATTAAATTCATTAAAATAATGGTAATAGTCACAGGAATCTCAGATGGAGTTAAAGGCTTTGAGTCTACCTTTAAACTTTCTCTACTTTGCTATGTATTGTATTTCTCTGTGTATAGTTTATTAGATTAAAATATGCATCCTGCATGCTTCTTAAGCTATTTTATTTCCCCATTACCGACATTTGTTTTTAAGTGATCAGAAACTAATCATAGGGTACCTTGACATATAGAATTAAGTGTTCGATGTCTGTGAGGGTTGGTTGTGGCTGAGGCACACCACGTATCATGCAACTTAGACTTTGAAGCAAGCTTTCAGCTTTTTCAAACTCTCAACATGTTTCAATAGTAAATCCTCCCACCTAGACAATGCTTCCTTATCATCCATTTATCCAACCAGTGCTGTTTAAGAATCCACTGAGTTCAAAATGCTCTGCCTAGAGGTTGAGGGAATTAAGTAATGAAAATGAAATTCAAAGGCTGCCCTCTTACAGAGAGCAATCTAGGCAAGATGATAAGGAAATGTACAAAAGTAAGTATGAGATAGATTGTGATGTGTGCTACAAGGGTGGTAGAAAGTGATAAGAGAATTCAGAGACATGTAATGCTTTCCCTAACTTGCATATTCTTGGAGAAAGCTGCCAGGAATACTTGAGATCAAGTATTGATCAGCCGTGCTGGGCAGGCACACCACCTTGCCTGTGACAGTCTGAGCAGAGCCATCAGGCTCTGCCTTTCTATCTCTGTCGTTGTTTAGAGGGTCAAAAACTCAATTCTCTATTTCCACACCTGCTTGGTTTATTTTTCCCAAGAATTTGCACACTTTTATTAATTCCAAATATATTTTGCTTTACACCTAAGAGAATATGCTTTAATTGAGTTTATTACTATTTGTAACAGTTGCTAAGTACTAACTTAAAAGCACTCTGTCAAATATCTGTTTGATTTTTACTGCTGTCAAAGGAAACTACTGCTTTGATGAATATTTGATCATAATGCTGAAATTTATTTTAATTTAAGATAAACCTGGTTCCCAAAATATACATTTCAAAAATTGCATTTCTGTTTTGATAATGTCTTAATAACATTTCTGCAGTCTCTTTAGGAAACTGAAATATATTTTCATTAAAAAAAAGTCAAGCCATTAGTAATCAATCACCCTCCAGTTTTATTTCTCTTAGGAAATATTCTCCTTAGGTATTTATTTCACAGTTTCATTAAGTATTCACATTATGGTAAATCTTTTTTGGTTTTGTCTACAAATATATTTCATGGAGCACCAAATTTTTCCAAGTGTTGGCAGAATTAGATAGATAAGAAAAATATCATTCTCTGTTCTTCCAGATGAACATAAGTTGTGGCATTTAAATCAATGGTACCAAATGAACTCACTTATGTGTGGGACATAAAAATGGTTACCTTGTAGAAGTTGAGAGCACAGTGGTGCTTACAAGAGGCTAGAAGAGTAGGAGGAAGAAGCAATGGAGAAAGGTTGATCAGTGGGTTTTAAGGTCTACTGAGAATTTCTGGCATGCTAATATATAATAGGACAATAAGAGATACACTTATGCACTGTGTATTTAAAATATCTGTAAGAAAATACATTTAGTTTTAATACTTTCAACATAAAGAATCTATAAATGTTTAAGGGAACAGATATATTTAACCTGATTTAAACATTACACAAAGTATACATATATTGAAATAACAGATGGTTCCCCAGACATCTGTAAAATTTAATGTTTTGTATATCAGTAAGATTAAATTATGTTAACTATATCATGTGGAAATAATGATAAAGTCCCTAAGAGCAGGGGAAAAAGTAAAAGTCCTCACTACTTCATGTTCTCTGCATCTGGTATCACTGACGTCATATCCAGGAGTTTTATACTTTGTGTGTGTGTGTGTGTGTGTGTGTGTGTGTGTGTGTGTGTTTTATGAAATTTATTGACTCATTAAATTTTGGGGAAAAAAACCATGAAGAAGCAACTATTATTTTTCCTATTTTACAAGTGAGAACTGAGCATCAGAGCTGTGAAGTCAGTTGCTCAAGGTCACCACTGTGTTCCTAACCTCTCCCCCAGATCTGTGACCCCTCAGTGTCTTCTCAGACATTACAGTTCTGCTAATTTCTGGTTCTCCAGGCAGTTTCTCCTGGAGCAGGCCCTGCAGGCCTGTTGGTAACCATCACCTTGGGATCTTGCTTCCTCATTTTCCTTGGGATAGCCTTCTTGGGTCTTTTCCAGTCACCTCTCTCCTGCTTTCTTGTCTGCCTCTTTTCTGGTTTTACACCCTCATTTTGCTGAAGTGTGTCTGAACTGAGTGGGACTCTGGACCTACAATCATCTCCCAGAATTGGCCCCTCTTGGAGGCCTCCCTTTACCTTCAAGTTGAGAGGAGAGGCAGGAAGAACCTCCCAGAAGATATGTCTTCAAGCCATTCTTCAGAAAACAGAGCTGTGAGCTGTAACACCTACTATGGTTTCACTGTGTCCCCCAAAGGTTTATGTGTTGGGAATGTAATCCCCAAATTCATACATTAGTGATATTTAGAGGTGTGGTCTTTGGGACAGAATTAGGATTAGATGAAGCCATGAGGGTGGGGCTCCATGCTGACATTAATTAGTGGTTCTGTAAGAAACCACTCTGGCACGCTCACTTTGTCTCACCTGTGATCACAGAGCAAGAAGATCATCACCACACATGTCAATGAACTATTTTCTGATGGTCAGTTTATCTCCATGTGTATCAAGTTCTGAAGAGTGTCCAGTCTGCTACCATGGATAACACAGGATAGAATATAAAGCATCAGAGAGACAAGTGTCAGCCACCTTTGTCATAAAGACCTAAAGATTCTCCACTAGTTCTCAGCCTTTCTTAATCTTTGCCACAAGAGACATGAGTTGGTTTAATAAAATGTGCAGCATTTCAAATGTCCAATCACAATGTTTGGAGAATTTGGGGACATTATATTCACATTTCAGATATTTATTTAGACCTTTTTCAACCAAATGGTGTCATAGATAAGAGTACCTTGGAATTATTTAAGACTTGTGTTAACAAACATGAAATTTACATGCTTAGAAGCATTTAGTTATATGGCAAGCAATTTGCTAAATTCTAATTCACATTGGTTAATTCCTGTGTTAATACTTGAATAATTTTATACATTTAACAAATGAAATCTAATGACCTGAAATATTGGTGCCTGGAGTAATGGTGCATGCCTGCATTCCCAGCACATAGGAGCATAAAGTCAGAGGATTGTGAGTTCGAGGTCAGCCTTGGTTACATTACAAGGTTCTGTCTCAAAACAAGAAAGAAAACCTGTTGACCATATCAGATATGGCAAGTTGCAGAACTTAAATAGGAATCTAATTATTGTCACTGGAAAATATTGTACATCATTATCATGGTATCCCTGATTATATTTTAATATTTTATAAATCAGTGATTCTATTTATGTGCACACATATAAATATTTTTATCTTAAGAAATTTTTCACAGAAGTTTTATAGGCTAAAAATCATTGCTCAACAAACAATCACACAAAGAAAAACAGAATTTATTATTAAATGACAATTATGCATTATACGTCTCATAGCTAATAATTTGTTTGCAGCTCAGATGTCTGAAGCCAAGTGGTTCATTTTGATCTGTATATCCTCCCAGTGTTTAGAACAGTAATGGGAAATTTCCAGAATTTATTGATTTTCAACACTGTTAATGGGTGAATTAAAAACTGGGGAGGGGGGAGGCTGAATGAAGGAGATTAAGGTGAGCGTATATGGTTGATGGACTTCAGATACTTATGTGAAATGGAACAAAGAAACCTCTTGCAATTGCTTTAAGTGGGGCAGGGAGGGGGTTAAGGGGGAGAGACGATGGGATATTATAAACCTAATTGGAATTGTCATAATGAATCCTCCCTTGTATAACAAATATATCCTAATAAAAACTTTTAATAAAAAGAATAATAATCACATAATCAATTACTGTTGATTAACAAATCATCTCAACAAATGTTCTGTAATATTCTCATTAAAAGTGTATTCACATCCTTGTGAGTGACAAGAAAAGTTGTCATGGAATTTTATTTATTTTTGCTGTTATTTCATTTTCCCTACTTTTTTTCTTTTATCATTTTTGTCATGGAATTTTACTGATTTTATAGCTTTTACTATAGTTTTTATTCAAAAGTTCTATTTCTCAGAAATTCTATTCTTTAAAAATGCTGACATATGTACATAAAAATATGTTTATACTGGAATCAGAAACCATGCAAATATGGAGAGTGTCAGAGACTGTGATATGTTTAAAGGTAGGTGTGATGGTCGAATTTGTCTTGGATGAACATTAATTTCAGCCTGTTACTGCATTTTACTTAGTAATCTACATACTAACCATGTCTACATAGTAAAGACCTTATCTCAATCACAATTCAACTGTATTGCTTTTCAGTCTTTATTTAAAAAATATATAATTGAACTCTGCTGTGTTAGAAATATGCTTTATTCCATTTTAGTTGTGCTGTAATCATATCTCCATAAAGAAATCAAATATAACACCCTTAATGCTATGTTTCTCTTTGTCTTTTACTCACAAGTACCCAGAGAAACTTATTTTATTTCCTGACTATAATAAGGAAATATATGAGAAAATAAAACAAAAGAGCTCTAGTCCACATGTTCTTGTTCCTAGCATTAGGTAGACATGCATTTTAATATAGGTTTAAAGGTTTTGCCAAAACCTATTTCATTATTCATACAACCTAACACAAAGTACCAAGTCAATCGTGCCATAAACACAGCTCTCTGCTCCAGTGACCAACTGCTCTTCTGCACTCACCTGATTCCACTGTACTATCCAGTACTGGCCAGTTTTGTGGGCTTGCCATGACTTAGACCACTCATTTCCATCCACTCACTATTCCATTGCCTCTTACATGTACATGGCCTGAGACTGTGCTTTTCTTTCATTAATGAAGGCAGAGAGGTGAGGTATGGAGACAGAGGGCAGTTATATGAGTGGTGCAAAACTATCCTTTTTTCATTCTTGTGATGGGTGAGGGTACATTGTGGCATTGACAAAATTTCTTACAGTGCATCAAATATATCAGCTTGAATTCACCCTCTCCACCATTCTCCTTTATCATCCTCCCTCCCCCATTCCTGAAGTGTTTCAACAGGTATCATTTTTCTATTTACATACATGTGTACACAGTATTTACACTAATTCACCCTCCTATATCCTTTCCCTTGTTTGTCCTCCTGCCACTGGTACCAACACCCCTCCCCAGACTGGACCTGTTCCACTCTCCTGTTCTGTGATGGTGTAAAAGAAAAATAAATTTTTGTCCATTTAAGACAGCGATACAGGGAGTTTCATTGAGCCCTTTTTCATATATATATATATGAAATAATCCTATATATATATATATATATAATAACCCAAATTGGTTCATCTCTATCTTCTTCCAACCTTGTTTAGCTATTTCAATTTAACAGAGTATGAGGACTACCAAGCAGGGAATCCTGCTGTTCATACCTTAAAGTAGTTAGGAAAAGTTTTCTCAACCTGAGTTTGTTAGGCCTAATGATTATTTTAGATGTTTACCATCCTCCTTGCTGCCGCTCACTAAAAGTGATGCTGCAGAGGGACAACCAAAATGTCTCTGTACATTGCTAAATGTTTCCTCCGGACAGAACTATGCCCAGCTGAGAACCACTGGTCTTGAGAAATTGCTTAATTGTGTACCACTTTGCTTCTTGTTTGATGCATTGGGTTGAAAATATATTTGCTTTCTGATTTTCTTGCACTATTAAAATCTTATCATTCACTTTGCTTGTTTCTATTGGAATGTGGTTAACATTAATGTTTTTCACTCAAGGTTGCCACATTGAATTTTCTGATAGTGAGCACAATATAAAACAGAGAAACAGAGTTTTCGGTTCTATTGTTTTACTTATTGTTAGCTCTCTAATTTTTGTTTTAATATTTTAAAATCATAAACTCAAATAATTACTCTATTTAATGGGAAATGATAGAGTTTGTCTTTTTAACTTAAAGTAGATGAAATATTGAATTTATGTAGTTAATTTATCAATAATTCACATTTTAATTTTGCACACTTGCCTGTGCCTGCTTTGAAAGCATTAATTAAAAAATACACCTATTTTCTTTTTTTAATTTTGCTAGACAATTTAATTGGAAATGGAGATATTAAAACATAAATTATGAAAATTTTAGTAAAGGGAAAAAGGCTGCTAGTTATTTAAATGAGTAAATATAGCCCGTTCGGGATTGATTATGTGGCTTTATTTGTGACATCGACAGGCCTACTTAGAATTTCATATTCCAAGGCAGAGAAGAATACAAGAGTTCTAATTCAAAGCATCAATCACTGAAAATGAACATAACCTAATGTCAGTGCTGAATCAGGCCATCAATTTATTGCTTTGTAAAAAGCAATCAGCAAGCTATCAAGCAATAAAGTGTATGAGATAAGTGCTTCTTTTGAGACAGCGCTCCCATTGACAATGACACACTGATAGGGGCAGGAAGTATTTTCCAGAGCATCATGCCTATTACTTGTTAAAAGCTCTGCACTGTGCAACAGATGTGAAATATGTTTCTTATTATTATGGAACAATCTAGTTTGTTTAATAGCTTTGTGTGCCACTTAGGCTTGCTGTCTTATTTAATGAGGTTATATTTGAACTCTCTTGCTTTCTCTGAGATGTTTTGTAGAGAAGTGCAGTTGTGAACTTGTTTCACTCAATTCCCCAAAGACAAAGAGATAACCCTCTAGCATCTTTTACAGCATCTTATTACAGAAACACCAAGGTGTCTGGAGCAAATTGAGACACTATTAAAATAGTGTCACTTCTGGGTAAAAGACTAAATACATTAGTATTTAGTACATTAGTACATTATGTTAACAAGATGAGATTGGTTGCTCATAGAATTCCAATAGTCTGTTTACTTGTGATAAAAGGGGAGCTATGGGGAAATGGAGTAGCAAAGTGTATGGTCTACTCAAAACCCTCACGAGTAGAAGATGGGATTGACTTGATTCCACAGCGAAGCATCTAACTCATGTCTGAAATGCTCAGAAGTCCTAAAACTCAAAATCTTTCCACGTCATTATTTTTTGGCTAGGGAAGGAGAATAATTGAGAAGGTGAGGTCATGTATGATATACGTGATACATTGTAAGAACCTGTGTAAATGTCACAATGTACCCCTACCCAGCACAACAATAAAGGGAAAAAAGGCTAAGGGAGAAATGAGCAGGCACCTGGAGAGCATCAGAGAAAAGTTTCTGTTTCTTAGTTAAGAGGAACAAAATATTGAAAACTGACAGGTTCAATACAACAAACTTTTCCTACTTTCAATTATCAATGGTTTTGCTTAATTTTGTATATTTAAATGCAACATTAAAATTTTCTTTAAAGTCTACAAAATAAAAGTTTACAGGTTATTAAAACTTATTTCTTGCACTACAAAATTTAACTGTATATATATATATATATATACATATGTATATATATATATATGTATATACCTGTACATAAGAATGCCATATAAGACTTTTGTAATAAGAGACTTAGCTCAAATAGTCAAACCAGGAGTTTAGAGTTAGCATACTTTGAGTTCGCATTTCTATCACTATTATAATTACTTCTAAAGTTATTATCTTGATATTTTCTACATCTTCAAGGCTGAAAGCTAAAAGTCAAAAAAACTCAATAAGAATGAACAGCTCAACAAGAATAGGATAGGCTTCCTTGGTTAAAGTAAAACAATTCCCTTAAGTAAATGGCCTATGCATTTTATACTAATCAAATTTTAATTCATAAGGCAGGAATGGGGTTATATTCTAGACCTGTTAGAACAAAATATCTTACTTATGATCAAAAGTTTTAAAAGAGAAAGCGCGCTTGACGTACTAGTCAAAATGGACCAGACTATGTTGATACAACTCCAAAATGTCCATGATTTAAAACAGACTTGTGACACATAAATATCAATATTGATGCCAAACAACTGCATTAATCCAACACTAATTCTTCATTAAAAATTCTTAGCAAATTAACAACCAAAAGGATTTTACTTAATTGGTAAAGATATCTTCAAAAACACTACAGGAAAATCAAACCTAATGACTAAGGACTGAATGCTGTTCTCTTAAAAATCAAGAACATATGGTTGTCCAAAATCATACTTCTATACAGCATTGTATTTCTGAACAATCAACAATAACTAAAAAAATGCACATCTAGATAATAAAGAAATGCATGTTTTATTCTCTCACAGCCTCTTCATATGTTCATAAAAGAATAGTGGAATCTAAGATAGTAACAATATGTCTAATACATAAATTTATCCGTATTTCATTCACTGTAGGGAAATAGCTATGGTATTGTACATTAGTAACACTGTACAATTGAAACACAAAATCACCAATAAGTATCACATCAAAAAATAAAAATAGAGATAATCCTTGTCACTATTTGACTGCAGATCCGTATGGTTATTTGGAGAATTTTAAGAAAACTAAATGAAGTGCCATAAAATGTTGGTAATTATAAAGACCAATTACCATAAATATATCAACTCATTCCACATGATCTGTAGTTTCATTGCAATAAAATTCAAAGATGATTTTTTGCTAAATATTGACTATTTCTAGAATTCAAATGGAAATTGGGATTATCTAAAATAATTTTAAATACATGAAGAAAAGGAGGATAGTACTTCTTGGTTTGATAACTTATATTCTAGAATTATTAAGACAGTAAGACATGGGTGACAAAATGGGTGGCTAGGTCAACAGAAAAGAACAAAAAGTTCAGAAGTCGACTAACACATAGTACTCTGGCAAAAGTGAAGTGGAGAAAAGACTGCTGGAACAGGTGGACATTCAAGTACATAAAAATAATTTTCATTTTTTTACCTCGCCCCATATCCAGCCTAAAATGAAACTTAAAACTGTTAAACATCTAGTGAAAAATGTAAGGACTTTTCTTGCAACTTTGGAGAAGACAATTATTTGTTGATATAATAACAATTTAATGCATTAAATTTTATCAAGATTAATAACTTTTTTGATAAATGTCTGCTCAATCCATTTGTTGATTGTAAATGGACAAATAAATTGAACAGGCAGGTTTCAAAAAAAGAAGAATTTCCAATAAATGCACAAAAAATGCTTAATATCTTTAGCCACCAGGGAATGAAAATCAAAACTACATTGAGGTTCCGTGTCATCCCTGCCAAAATGGCTATCATCAACAAAACAAGCAACAATAAATGTTAGCAAGGTTGCACAGAAAAGTAACGGTTGCACATTGTGGGTGGCCATGAAAATTGGTACAGCCTCACTGCATATCAGTATGGAGGTGCCTCAAAACTAAAAAGAGCTCTGTTATATGATCTTGCTATACCACTCTGGGTGTATACCCAAAAAAATGTCAGTCAGCACACAGTAGCGATACCGTACACCCACGTATACTGCAGCAATAGTTCACGATAGTGAACTTGCTGAATCAGTTTAGTGCCTGTAGAAAGCTGAATGGGTAAAGAAAATATGGTCTACATACACAATGGATTCTTTTGCATAATGAACAAAATTATGTTGTTTGCATGAAAATGGATAAAATAGGAGATCATCATGTTAAGTGAAATAAGGCAGACTTAGAAGGACAAACATTGCATTTTTTCTCTCAAATAAAGAATCTAGATTTTAAAGGGAAAGGACACAGGAGAAAGTAAGGAAAGAAGGGGACAAGAAAGGGTGGAGGGTACTGGGGCCGAATATGATCCATGTACACCGTACATAGGTATGGAAAGGTCACACTGAGCCTATTTCTTGCACGATTCATACATGTTGACAAAATATTTAAAACTCCCTGATCCTTGAAACACAATATGAGTACAAAATATATAAAGAGCTTGAACCTTATCTCTATATATTTATCAGATATTTAATGCTGGTATATGTACACACAAATAAGATAATACTCATCCAATTAAACACAGACAATAGGTTTGAACATATGCCTGAACAAAGAAGATAAAAGGATGGCATATGAGTATATGGATTAATGTCTACCATCATGAATTATAAGAAAAATGCACACAAAAACCACAATAGAAAAAAAGGACAACTTTTGGAATAGCTATAATTCAAACACTGATCAGATCCCGTGTTGGGAAAGAAATGAAGTGGAGGAGAAACTGAACTTCTCTTATGCTGCTCACAGGGAATGAACTTATATATCTAATTTGGAAAGTTGTTTGGTAATTACTCAAAAAGTCAAGCGAACACCTAGCATATGATCCATACTGTCTACTTCCAGTAATTTACTGAAGAGACATAGAAGTTCTGGACAAAGACTGAGGCATAAGAACTTATCAAACATTTATTTATTTGTTACAGCCACCAAACTGGAAACAATCTTCATTTCTGCTCATAGGCTGATGGCTGATCAAGTATTACAATATTATATTATATTTGATTAATTCAAGTAAATGGTAAATAAGTGTTATCCAACACATCAATTTATCTTGAAAGAGTGTCAGCACAAGAGGAATCCACAGACATAAACCTTCAGTGTTTGAGAAAAGGAAGAGTCAACAAGGATGAACTGTGGAATTGTAAAAGTCAAGTGAAATGTATGTTTGATGATAGAATAGTCAACCACATGCTGTGGTGCTGACAAGGCAGGAAAGGGAAACACAAATTAGTGAACATAGCAAATACAACAGTATGTGTTTGAGAGGTTTTATATACATTAATTTCATGCCCAAAATCCACCATTTTGGTGTACAGTTCTTGTATCATCAGCACAGTCAAGATGAAAACAGGAGGCAGAGCAGGTCCTGTCTAGGGAGCTGGTACCTGTAGAAAAGGGCATGGGAGGGTGAGTATGGTGCAGATGCTATGTGCACATGTATGGAAATGGAAAAAGGAGACCTGTTGAAATTCCAGGAAGAGGGAAGAGGAAGATAAAGAATGATGGAGGAGGTGAATTCAAGTATGATATATTTGATACATTGCAATAATTTTGTAAATGCCACAATGTACCCCCACCCAGAACAACAATAAACTAATTAAAAATTTATAAAAAGGTGCAGAATGTGTCCTTAATGCCCAAATATTCCCTAATGCAACTCTGGAGTCAAGTCACCCCTAAGGCCATACACTCACGACTACTGAAATGTTTCCTCTTCCCATAGTTACGACCTTGCAAAATGTCACATAGGTTAAATGTATGGACTTTCGAACCTGCTACTTTGCTACTGAGAGTAAAGTTATTGGTCATGCAGACTGAATATGCAGGCTGCTCCTTTTTACTGCCATATAGTTTGCCAAATTTTGGGTAAACTGCAATCCGTTTGTTCATCTGCCACTTGAAAGATAGTTATTGGGTACAATTTGGGGTGATGGATAAAACTGCTATAAAGTTCAGTAGATATTCAGAGGAAACATGTATTTAGTTTATGGAATTAGTCACTTTTCTAATTTGATGATGGTTCCCAATTCATACATAATTAATATCTGAAAGTGTAATGGCTACATCAAATGGTGAGTGAACTTTCTACCATGTTAGAAACGGCCTACATTCTTTTGGAACTTATTATATCATTTTTCCTTTTTGTCCAGAATGTATGAACTTCAAAGTGCTTGCCATCCTCACCCAACAATTTTCTTTCTATTCTAAGTCATTCTAACAGATGCACAGTGAAACACTGCATTTTTCATTTCTCTATGCACTAATTTGGAATATGTCAGTTTAAGGGAAATCAGATCTTTTTTTTAAATCAAGTATTTTATCAGTTAAAATAGAAATCAAGGGAAATTAAAAGCAATTATAACTGAATAACTCTTCGATACTATTACCATTACCTGAGAGGCAATAACATGGAATTATATGAAAATTACTTTTAATTATTAAATAATGGCCAAATATAAAGTAACTAAGTTTATAACACATTTCAAAAAGTGATAGAACATTTTAAACATAAAACTGAAAGCAATGAATCCGTAGTGGCAAAGGACACATTAGTGTGTGTAAAAATGCAAAAAATAGCGATGATCAAGAGAAAGAAGTCATTCTGAAAACTGACAGAGTAGACAAGAGGAAGTTTTGATGAGAGATTTTTGGTAAGGAGAAAGTATTAGGGACAGAAGCACAAAGCTGTTGACAAAACATAAAATAAGAATGCTATGAAAATGTGTGAAAAAGTTTCAAGTAGATAGCAAGTTTAAAATTTCTAAGTGTACAATCTACCAAAAGTGGCTCAAGATAAAAGTGTAAATTGACAGCTATAAGTCAGTAAAACATTTCCACAAAGAAGAGAACAAATTCAGATAATTAATTTTCATGGCTGGTAAAATGACTGCAAAACCATAAGACATCAATGTGAGACGTGATGATGTACTACGCAGGAGTTAACTCTCCAAGGGATAGTCAGCGAGAAGAAACAGCAGTGTTTAAGAGTGACCAGTCATACTACAAGCTGACAGTGCAAGAAAACCAAGTGTGGCAGATTCTGGCCTTCCCTGAATTATCACAGTAACATACTGTGATTCTGGTGGTTTCCATTTTCTTCCTATTCCAAACTTAATTGTCTATCTAATTTTCAACACAGCACTAAGGGAATTGAGTTAAGAGGCATGTCATCTTCTGATATGACTTTGTGTGGAATCTTCCCATGCAGGGTCAAGTTCAGTTCCCTAAAACAATTAAAGATCTCACCTGTTATTTCCTTTTCCTGCCCTGGCTTCCCCACCCAGGCTGGACAGCCATTTTCCTCATCCCTGTCACAGCCTGATATCTGCACATGGATTGTTCCCCTGGTTGTTGTCTTTCCCTAGAAAGTCGTTCTTCAGGAGCCTGTCCGTCTGAGTTCCTCATCTCTGTAGGTAAGGATTTTATTTTTGTCTGAATTTCTGTTTTGATTGACACACAACAATTACACGGGGTGAGTGGAGCTATGGATGTCTCCATGCGTGTGTACATTTTTAAAAATTCAAATCAGGATAAATATATCTTTCTCTACAAACATGAACCATTTATGTGTGGTGTTTTTTGAAATATACAGTGGATGACTGTTACCTATAGTCATCCTACTGAGCAATAGCACACATAATTTATTTCTCCTATCAAACTGTGACAGCACCCAGTGACCAACTTACCCCATCTATCCAGTCCCCTCCCTTGTCTCCTGGTCTCTGGTAAAGTTAAGTTTTTGTAGTCTGTTTTCTTTTTACAATTTTTTAATTTGCATAACTGAGGTTTGAATCAGTTTTTTGCACTTACCAAGCAGGCACTCTACCACTTGACCCAAGTCCCTAGTCCTTTTTTGCACTAGGCACTTTTTTGGACAAAGAGCCTCCTGTGCATGCTTCCTGCACAGCTGGCATGATACACAAATTCCACTATGCCCAGATTTCATTGGTTGAGATGAAGTCTCACTAACTTTTTTCCCAAATTGGCCTCAAACCACAATCCTCCAGATCTTTGCCTCCTGAATTTAGGATTACAGATGTGAGCCACTGTGCTCAGTCTGGCTTTTTTACATTTGGATTTTTAAGCTATCATTTTAATTGTTCAAATTTGTGAGGTAATGTGTTATCATTCCAAACATATATATACAAGGTATAATGATCAAATCGGCATAGGTAATATCTATTTTTAATGAAGCCATTCCCAACCACTTTTTTAAGGTCCCTTGTTGTCCACCAACGTAATATCTAACAGAGTGCATACACTATTGGGCACACTCTCTATTTTAATTGTTCACTCATTTCCTTCCCCTGTTTGAACATAAAGCCTGTTGATGTCTCTTGTCTGTTCAGTATTACCCATTCTCAGTGCTCAGATAGCATCTGCCTCTTGACCCTTGTGACAGCTCACCAATAATGAGAGTCAAGTCCATCCTTCTGGCCTAAGTTACTTCAAGAGTGGACACCTCTAAACTGTATTATTCAATATGGCTGCATTTTTCTTATTGCCACAGTTATAATTTCTTCCAGGTTTAAACAGCCTATCATTCAAGTGATATTTCTGGGTATTTTCCTTTGAAATTAATGCATATCAGGAAACTTATAAAGTGAAAGTAATGTGTCCATTATTTTCATTCAGTCATATGTGCAACACACTGAACTATGGAAGTCAAAGGGCCACTCTTCTGTAAAATCACATGGAGCACTACAGAAGGTGACGAGGTAATATTTTCAGGCCAGTGCCCTTAATTTCTTCATCATTTGTTGCAAGCAGCACAATTCCCCCTGACGGCCAGCACCTATCAATATCAATTGTGTTTCCAATTTGGGTTTGCACGTCTGTTAGCAATGAGCCACTGTCAGGAGCAGGTGCTGCCGATCCAGCTTCTATAGATATAAATGTCTGCGGGTTTCTCTTCTTTTACTTTTTTTCCTCTTCTTCTTTTTGGCGTCTGAGTACCCTTACAGTAAATTGCCTGCTGTCATTTCTTTTTCTTTTTTTTAAAACTAAATCTCAATTGCAGTTGAAGCTATATATTGAATTTGATGGTGAAGCACCTGCAAAGAGAGTGTTCGTTACTTGTCTCCAGTCTTCCTTCTCAGGTCATCCTACCCGCAAAACTAACTGCAGACTCCTTTAAAAGTAAAGAAATCACTATTGTACAATAGTGCCCGAACTATGAAATTACCTGCCAGGAAAGCTTCAAAATAGTTAAGAAGTTTTAATAATAAAATAGTAAAAGTGTACATGGATGACACCTACTTTGTTAAATCTTCACGTGTCATGACTGAACTGGAGGATTTGAATATCTTGAAATGATTTATTTTTTCTTTGTTTGTTTTATCCTTTGAGGTGGTTTGGGGTTTGAACTCACACTTGAAAAGCAGATACTATACTTAAAACACACCTCCAGTCCATTTTGCTCTGGTTATTTTGAAGATAAGTGTCTCACGAACTGTTTGCCCAGGCTAGCCTCCAACTGCTATCCTCCCAATCTCAGCCTCTTAACTGACTAGGATTACAGGTGTGAATTACTGCTACCTGTCTTGAAATGGTTTCTGTACCATAAAAATAGATCGATCTCTGAATACATATAACTCAGTCCTTAGAGATGTCATCTATTTTGACCAAAGCTTATGATTGAATTCAATGCCTAATGAATGGTAAGCAAACATGCTTATCTTCACATTAAGGGTTCAAGAATTCTAGACTGACAAGCATGCCTGTCCTATTTATTCATTGTTGAAAGCCATTTGTATAGACCACAGCTTTCTTAATTTTATTCCTTTTGTCATGGTAAAATTGTTAAATAATGCCTTCAAATTCTTGTCTTCAATGCCGTTATATGGAATTTAAATAAGGTCAGCAAAGCAAACATTTATTCCTTTACTAATCACAGTATCTATTCTTTTTGTTAGATTATCTTAGTGAATTTCTTTGAGCCCAGGTGAGGAACATGTATTCTGTATTAGAGCATCAAAAGGTGAGACACCGAGAACAGACAAATCCCCCTCTGTCCTCTTACTGGAGTTTAGAGTTACAGACAAGAGCCCATGAGAAGACAAAGACAGTAGCATCATCTCCAGAATGCTGGCATACAGTGGGAGAAGAGTAAATGCTGTAAAATGAGGAAAAGTTTCCTTGAAAGGAAACAAACATCAAAAATGAGAATATTCTTCTCGTGCCGAGCGCAAATGAGCACTCACTTTTAGCACTGCTGTGTCTATCCACTTGCTTTTCTAAACTTGCCTCACTACGACAACATCCCATTCATGTTTAGTCTGTACATCTCCACTGTGCATGGAAAAGGTGCTCCATAGTCAGCTTTTAAAAATAAAGTGTTTGCAATTGGGCAAGAACTTTCCAGGATTCTATTAATACTTGAATTTCAAAGATGGTAGGCTTTACAACATAAAATTTTACTGAATATCTAACTTACATTTATTTACCTATTCATCATTCTATCTGTCTTTTACTTTTACAGTACTTATAAAATTAAATTTTATGCATGAGGTCTCAGTGCTAAGATAAAGCTCAATACTTTATTGATCATTACAGAAACTAATGGAAGACTCAAACACATATTTTTAACTTGAAAAATAATGGCAACAAAATGTTTTATATGGAGATTACTTCAGTTCATATGGATTAAACTATGTAGCTTTATTTAATTATTCCAATAAAACTTTGTGCCTTCATTGTGGGTTTTTTGGTTAAATACGTAACCATCTGTATAGACTCACAGTTTGTATCCTCCCAAAATTCATCTGTTAAAACCTAATCCTCTGTGTGAGAGCATTAAAGGTGAGGTTCTTGGTTGGCGACCAGATTGTAGGTGCTCTGACCTCAGGACTGGGATTAAGGCTTGTATAACAGAAAGGTCCTGACCCCTCCACCAGGTGAGGACAGAGGGGTAAGAGAAAGGCTGTTATCAAGGAAGCAGCTCCTCCTCACACATGGAATCTGCTAGCACTTTCATGTTGGGCTTCCCAACATCATAACTGTGGACTAGTCAACCTGCAGAACAGAACACATTTTTGTTATTTACACGTAAATATATCTGATGTTTTTATTAGAGCAGACTGAATGAGCTAAAATATCGGATCCAGATGTTCCTATATCGGCCTGTATGTGTCAAATTTCTCCAGAAGTTCAACATCAACAACTATGTGTGTAGTTGTAAGAGGGATTTAATATATTGGCCCCCACGATCAGAGGCTGGAAGACCCACATGGTCTTCTTCAGGCGAGATGGCTGGGGAAACCAGTAGCTGCTAAAAGAAACTGAAAACCTCAGTACAAGGGGGAGAGGGGCAGTGATGCAGCCCCAGTCTGAGGCTGAAGGTCTGGAAAAACCCTGGGAAGTCACTGGCTTGAAACCATGTAAAGGATAAAGAATCTGGAAGCCTATGTCCCTGGGTGAGGGCAGCAGCAAAGACATACACACTCAAGAAGAGTACAGAATGTGAATGTCTGTGCTTCCCCTTCTTCCACTTGTATTCCGTGAAGGCCCAGCCCATTGTGCCATGGTGCACCCATTCAGAACAAGCCTCTGCCTCCCTTCAGTTCACTAACCCATAAACCGATTGTCCCTGAAAACACCCTCACAAACTCACCAGAAGTGTACTATCCCAATTTGCTAGTAGACTCTCAGTCTAGTCAAGTTAAAACCAAGATTAACCATCACAAATCCTGTTAGTATGTGTGTTGTTTTATATATTTTACTTTACAAATGTGCTAACACAATAATGTACAAGACAGATGCATTTTGTAGGCTCTTAAACTTACATAATTGCCTTTACAGGGGTTTGCTTTTATCACATGGATGTGAGTTGCTGTCTTTTGTCTTTTTCCCTAACTTTCTACCTCAATAGCTACTTTCATTATTTCTTCTAAGACAAGTCTGCTAGCAATGCTTCTTCTCATCCTGTTTATCTTAGGATGTCTTTTTTTTCTCCATTTTTAAAAAATAGTTTTGTTGGATATCATAGTTTTCTGTCCTCCTTTGTTTCTGATGCAAAGTTAATGCTAACCTCAGTAAGGTTAACGTAAAGTGGTAAGTGGCTTGTCAAATTGTGCCATCAGTATTTTTTTTCTCCAGCTGTGGTATCTCTGGTTATGGATCACCTTATTCTACTCAGAATTGCCTTGGATACTTCAATATACGGATTAGCATAGCTCATGAAATGACAGGTTTTCTGAGCTCTGTGGGAAGAAACAGAGCTCCTGATATTCTGGATGGAGAGGGCAAATCCTATTGCCCATAGGAAAAGCGTCAGAAGCAGGGAATTGGTAACTCAGGCAAAGAGTGCTAGAAGAACAATGCAGAGCAAAGGTGATGCGAAAAGACAGAAGGGAACAGTGCACCACAGTCAGAGTCCAGAAACCAGAGCCCAGTACTGTTGGCTGTAACCAACCAGGGTCCAGGAGACACCAGGCAGCTCTGTGGACCCCTCTCTCTCTGGCCACTGTGTTCAAATGGTGTCAAACAAAATCCCACATTCTGAAGGCATCACAAGCACAGAAAGAGGATCAAGCAACACAAAAGATGAACACTTTGGATGAAAAAAATTGCAGTAGTCAAACTCAGATATTTAAATGTACGTTCATAGCTACGTCATATAAATTAAGCATATGTATGATACATGTTCTTCATCAAAGCAAATGTTTTAAATAGATGCAATGAAAAACTTAAAATCTCTTCAAATTTTGAATGTAAGAGTTTGTAAGCAAGGATAAATCAGTCACTATAACATAAGTGTGCTATATATTCCTTGAATATCTGAATAGTAAAATGAGTATTTTCCACTTTTTCATAAACATACAAGTAATAGGTAGAGTAGTCCATAAAAGTTTACTAGGGAATAGAAAAAAGCAATAAAAAGGGAACCCAAACACATACTAAATTTTATGAACTAAAAGACTCAATATTTAAGGAAATAAATTCTTCCCAAATCAAATTTTAATGATGTTTGAATCTTGACCAAAATTTCAAGATAATTGATTAAACTTAATGTGAAAAATATAATAGTCACTAACTGGTGAAATATATTTCATAAGCATGAGAATAAGAAATAGAAAATAAATTAAGATTTGAACATAATTTATAAATTATGATTTGAAATGATATAAATATCAAAAAATAAATTATAATGTGTAATACATTGAAAATGCAGTTACATCACAGAGAGTAAACCACTTCCAAATGACGAGAATATAGAATAATAGAAAATAAAGGTGTTTGAAGATTGTGAGGCTGTTGTTCTTCATTGCTGTGACTGTGCTTTGCAGAAACAAGTTGTAAGAAATTTGGCTTCCTTCATTTTTGTATATTATACATATCTGTAAGAGCAAAATGCAACTCTGTTACTGAGTCTAAAAGGGGGTTTATAAAGAATATATTTGGACCACCAGTTTTTGTGAAATATATTGATTTTATTTTAATTTTTACATGAACACTATTAAATTCCTTACTGAATTGATATAAATTTCTTGGGTTATGATGACAGTGTTGTTTCAGTCATATAATGAATCATTTTTCCATTGTTAAAATCATACATATTTTCATATTTCCACAATAACTCTCACTGAACTGTGTGGACATGTTTTCCCATATGTTAAGAAAGGAAGGGAGAGTGACATATTTGAGAATATTTACTACTTTTCTAAATAAAACTACTTAACAAATTTATCTATTTTTTGAGAAACAGTTGCACAGATGAAGATACATACACACACACACACACACACACACAAATCCCTCTATATTTCTGTATATAAATCACTACATCATACATAGACAGAAAGAGAAAGATAGCTGTAAATGTAAATAGAAAAGTTTATATCTTCTATGCCATATAAAGAACAATTTTTATGAGACTAGAAAGTATAGAAGGTTCTTTTTTCCTTCGGGCTTCAAGTTTGTTTAACATGAAAACAAATATATTTCATTTGTTCACACAAAGTAATTTCAGCATTGTTTTAAATTTATTGGTATTAAGATATATTTTCAAAGCACCCTTCAAATATTAAGCTAGTATAAGAATGTCTAATAACTGAAACACTATTCTGGCTTTAAGACTTTCAGGAGAAATACTATTTAATCTTCTAATAATTTATTCAACCAAAGTAGTGATAAAATATCTCTTGTATTTACCCCTGCAAATATTTAGAATTAGCTTTGTTGCTCTACAAAGATTCTAGAATATATAATGAGGAAATCAGAACTAAGATAGAACAGGGTGTTAGTAAAAATCTGAAATAAATTCAAATACAAGTAATTTCATTGCTTGAGAATAGAAAACAATACAAGTTCCCTTTATAATTTATTTCATTCAATAAAAGTGAATTCCCTTGGTCAGGGGACCATCTAAATAAAATATGGAAAAGCATATGAAGAAAATTGTACTAAAATCATATTCAAAATGATTATTCTAAAAATGAAGATATAGAATAGCTTATCTGTGCAAAAATGAAAGATATTAATGTCATTAATCCATATCCTATGAAATAGGAAGGTTTTAAATGCTATTGCAAATCTCTGCTTGTTAAATTTTAACTCTGGTTTTACATAATCAGATTTTAGTTCATCTTTCCTTAGTGTTTTCAGCTTTATATATGTAGAATTATATTCATGTGTTTGAGGGGAGGAGATTGGAAATAGGTAATAAACAGAAAAAACAGCTGATGTCCATGAAATCTAGATTAAGTGTTCAAATATTTGGCTAAAATGCAAGTAGTTTTCATCATCTTGAAAGCATTGTTAATTTCCTTTTCCTTAAAAACTAACGGATACTTTTTGGGTCAATACTGGGAGTAGAGCTCAGGTCATTCCGCTTACTAGTGAGGTGCTGTACCTCTTGATCCACACCCCCAGTCCTGAATGTGTGTGTTTGAGGACTCACACTTAACCTATAAGGCTGCTGCATGGACCAAACTTATTTCCCTTCCCTCAACATTATGCTCCATATGACTTTAAAAAAATGATAATCTCATTATTTCTTCCACACTCTGGATTCTCTAGGATAATCCATATTATTTTGTTTTTATTTTTTATATCCTATTTTTTCCCAATACCTGATTATTTTATATTCTCAAAATACAGTCCTTACCTAACTGGATATCTATCTACCATCAATTGACTGGGCATTTTCTTTGTAACAGTGATTTTGCCATCACCCCTTTTCTCATTTTGTTTTTATACATACTTCTATATTTTAAGTTTCCATCAGGGCATTTCTTCATATCTATTTTATTAACACTTTTAGCTCTTAGTATACAAATGAATATCCAAAATAAGATAATACCAATACAACACCCAATGACTCCTATTGAGATGATCCTTCATGCTTTTAATTTCCGAAATTCCTATATTTTTCATCATTTGTTTTAGCTCTTTCCTCAATGGATCTATCCACTACTAGTTAGAAGTGGTTTTCCCTTAATGACTTCTCTTGTTCTAGTTCTCCCTTGTCCTCTCCTTTCTCTCTTCCTAGCTAAGACATTATCAACTGTTCTCTAAGCCATACTGGTTCCCATCTGTGCAATTTCAAATGTATCTTTCCTAACTTGGTTTCAGTAAAATAGAAGAAATAACAGCCTACATTTTCCATGTGCAATTTTATAAGAATCAACTGAGCACATTGGAATTAAAATACATCTACATGTTTAGTCTTTCTCTCCAGACAAGGAAACTAACTTGGGTTAAAGACCGGGAGAGTGAGAGGAAAGCAGATTTCAACTGCTATGGGTGTGGAAGTTTCCCCCTCCTGTACTAGACTTAATGGACTAGCGACCGTTCTCATAACTAATGTATGTTTCATGTACCTTTAATAATTTATGGATGAACCTTATTTTCTGTTTTTAATAATGGCAGAGCACTGAGGAGGAATGTACTACAACCCTGTCCTCCTTTCATTGTCTAAGTCATACAACACCCTTAACACCATTGCGTAAAGTCTAAACTCCATTGCTATCTTGTTAATCACGCTGACCCACAGAGATATCAAATTACCTTTTTCTAATTTGTATGTATTTCCACAATATTCATTTTTAAACCTGTATTTTTGTCAAATAGTGTGTTTTATGTTTTTAAATATTCTGTCATTAAGCAGCATTTGTGTAAACACACACACATATATCTCTTTAACCCAATGTAACTGCAAGCACCCAATGGATTTGCTAAATATTTCATTATATGATTTGCAGATTTCTACTATTCACACTGTAGAGGTGCAGATTTTTATGAAGAAATTCTAATATCTTAAAATGTATTTGTTGGTTTTAAAGGAATAGATGAGGAAATGGGAATTCTCCTACCTGCTCTAGATGTTTCATCATTTATCATGATGAAATTCATTTTTTCTTATTGTACTGAAGTATTACACAGTACCCAGTGTGGTTAAATGCCAATGTGATTTTTATAAAATACTAAATCTGCAACAGACACTGATTTAGGTCACTAAAAGTTGAGAATTTTAACAACAAAAAGTAAAACTATACATAGATGTGGAAGGCTAAGCCATCACTTTTGAAGAAAAGTTTTACTTAGGCCAAAAAGAGAAGCTATTGGTAGTACTTCGCTTATCAAAGGCATACCCTCGACTGAAAAAGAAGACAAAGATGAAAGCCCAGTCTAACTTTCTCCCTTAATTGCTCAGTAGCCAGCTCAACAAATTGCTTCCATCATAACAATGCAATTTAACATTTTTTGGATTTTAATTGATTTTAATATTGCAAGCATCTTAGCTGGCTCATTGCTCCCAATGGCATTACAACAGTATATCTCAATGAGGACTGTTACTATATTAAATCAGTATATCAATACACCTTGCATTAAGAAGCAAGGGCCTTAGAGAATCTATGAATCAAAGAGGAGAGAAAAATGGTTGCTGAACTCCAGCTCTCTGAAAACAAACACATTAATGGAAAACATCATAAAAGTTTCCTTTTGTGCTGAGGGATACATAAAACAAAAGTGCAGAGCATGGTGAATATTTTCTTTCCTTATATTGATACAAAGCATTACAATGTTTTCTCTGAGGCAGGAATTTCAACTGGTTATATCCAAATAATGCATAAGGTATGAGGGTTAAAAAAAGCGATGACCTTGTTTGTGACAATCAATTCCTACATAAATGGAGACAGTAACTGAGGCCCTTACCTTTCACACAAGGTTGTAGACAGCTCCAATTTATGACCTGCTTAGGCTCAAAATTGTTATTTAGAGAAATCTGCAGACATTTCATTGCAGAAAATGGTTATGAAAAGTGATATGAGGAGGGAGGGAAGGAAGGAAGGAAGGAAGGAATGAAAAAGGGATGAGGGAAGGGAAGGTGAAGGGAGGGAGGGAAGGGTGTGAGGGAGGGAGGGAAGAAAGAGGGAGGGAAGGAAAGAAGTACTTTATACTAAACAGCATCATCGGCAATTGATCTATCTCTTATGGTTATAGTGTTGGTAATGATATTGACATCCAGAAAATATTTTCAACTACTAAAATACTTCCTTTGCATTTTCCTCAAAATGTCTATTTGTATTGGTGTTGTTACTATTCATGAGGAAAGGAAAACATGAATTAATTAGGTAATGTGCACAACATTAAAAGGTAGGTCGGTGTCTCTCTAGTGTCACACTTTATCAGTTTCATCCGCTGTCTTATGTAGGGCATGGGTTTCTCTCCACAGTTAACTATGCAGACAGAAAATATAGCTCAATAGAAATTGAGAAAATCTTTCCTGGAAAGGATCTATTACTATGGTATGGTCATCTATTGATGACTTTTAAAATATATGGGTGTATGTATTTTTATTTTTTATAAATAGTTCTAATCTTTAAAATTATTCTAAGTTTTATTTTTTACTTCTGAAAATTCTTTAAATTAAGCTTGGTCTGCTCTAAAGTATAGTTTTATATAAAAAAACAGCTCTAAATATAAATCATCCAATTTATATTTCCTCATCTTTTTTATTTGGCTCCATTCATTCTTTACCTTCATTAACATATCTGATGCTATTATTCTCATTTCATACATATAAGTATAATTATTTCCATTTGTAAAACCACCTCCCTTTTTTTAGGCTTTGCACTTGATGCACACCTCCAGTCCACTTCACTCTGGTTACTTTGGATATGGGATTTCATGAACTATTTGCCCAGACTGGCTTTGAACCACAAACCTTCCGATTTTAGCCTCCCAAATAGCTAGAATTAAAAGCAGGCCTTGTAGTTTCAAGATTCGATGGCTTAACTCAAGCTATTCTAGCCATTTGGAACCTCTTTCTTCCTATTTACTTTTACCCAAACAATCTGAATTTGAGAAACACATTCTTCTAATAAAGCTACACCTAGTTAGATTTATTGATTATTCATTCTTCATAGCACAATTTAAGATATCAATATATGTACAGTTGTCTGTATCGTCTCAGATTTTAAACACTTAAAAGTCAGGTTCTATGAGTTATTTTACTCAGTGAAACAAATGCACCAATAATTGAATTAGTCTTTCAAAATTTTATAGTTCAGTACTTTTTAAAAAAAATTAAAATGAGTAAAAACTGATATGCAAATAATTACGATATTCCTTGGACCAAAAAATTCAAGAAATTGTATCTACATTTCATTTTTCATATATTCAAAACTACTCATAAAATCACACACTATCAAGTGTATTGATACCAACTTATTTTAAGGAGATTTTGCTGGCATTTCCACATGACATGCAAGTTGCGAAGAACACCAACCACTAGTCTTCCTATTAGGTGTAATAAGTGTTTGGGAGAAGGCTTTCCTAAGCAGCTTGGGAAGTTGAGTGATCTATGAGAGCAGCTTCCTGAATAGACAGTGGGCAGGAGAAAAGAAGACAGTAAAACATGGCGCTATCATATGTCTGTGTCATCAAGAGTGTTTTATAGTCTATAATTTTCATGATAGACAACCAGGCTACAGACTTGATGAGATAAGCCCTTATCATAGTTTTAATGTTACATGTCTCCCAGAGCCTTATGAGTTAAAGATTTGACTCCCCGTGGACCTGTTGGAGGTATAAGAGTCTTAGGAGGTGAGGCCTGGTGGGAAGCCCTTAGGTCATAGTGGGTATGTCCACAAAGCTGCTTTGGGACCCCAATCACATCTTGTCCCTCTCTTCTGCCTCTTGACTTGTGAAGTCAGTGATGTGATGTCCTCAACAGAGGCCCAAAGCTAAGGCCTCTTGATCTTGGACTAGAATCTCTGGAACCAATAGCTAAAATAATACATTTCTCTTTCATTTAACTGTCTCAGCTATTTTCTTACAGTAGGAGGAGGCTGAATACTATAGCATATCATAACACATGCAATTTTAACTCATTCTATCTTTCAGGTTGAGGAATGAGTGACAATTCTCAAATAAAAGCACAAAAAAATTCACATTGTGCACATTGTATATTGACTACACCGTGTTATACAATTTTTAGTCACAAAAAAATTAAAAAATACCTCACAAACCAAAATTTTTCCTCTTTCCGAAATACATGCTTTAGAAATAGCTTTAAGATATTGTGCTGTCACAAGAGAAAGATGACACAACTCAGAAGTCAACAGGCAAAGCAAAATTTACTTTTGTAGACAGGTTCACCACAACAAAGAGCAAGCACACCCAGTAGATCATCCATCCGGGCTTTATCTCTCATGCCATGCTGCCCCTCCCCTGAGTTGGGCAGCTTTTGGGTTCACAGTCTACGTGGCTAGCTAATTGGAAAGAGGACATCAGGAGGAAGCTTTGAAGACAACGAAGTTTCAAAGCTCAGGAAAGCAATAACTTTTAGTTATCAGCTCTAAAACCAGGGCATATAGTGGAATTGTTTTTAGCTGGAATAGTAACCCTTTATTTTTATTATAAACTTTTATCAGGTTAAACAGAGTCCAGGAAGCGAGCGTATGGGAAGTGAGTTAGTGAGACTAACATTTGTAACTGCAGTGGTTACTGGTTAAATCCTTTGACGGAAAAGACCCAACTTAAGCTGATTCTCACATGTGGTCTTAGACTTACTGAGTAGCTCTTATCCACAATGTCACGTTTCAATTTGAACAGCAGTGGTTATTTGTCAACACGCATCTCCACCCTGATACACAGAAGAAAAGAGGAATACATCTTTTTCTCTGTATTCTTTGCAGGAACACCAGGATTGTCCCTCTGTGGGTCTGTGATGCACTTCTGTCCCACTCTTCACAAGTGGGAACAGTCTTACTTTTGTGCCTTCAGCCAAATCTAGAAATGAAACAAAACAAATTCTCTCCCTGAAAATAGAATGAATGGCACATTAGTGTTGGGTCAGGTTTTCTGTATTTTTTGGTTAGCCATAAGGGAAATGTTACTGGTAGAACTGAAACATGTGAGATCGATCATTTTTAAAGAGGGGAAGGGCACACCTTTCATGCTACCACTAAAAAGAAGTTATCGTCAATAGCTTCCTTAAAAACACCAAAACTGAGGCTAAGTGTGTTGAAGATAACAAGACACTGGGAGAGTAAAAGTCTGACACATGTGAAACCTTCATTAGACAATATTTTATTGTAAAATTCAGTTAATCAGGCAGTTGGAAAAAGTTTTATTTCATATCAGGCTATTGATTAGCAAATTGAAATTTTCATTTGCTGTATTATAGTTTGTGTCAAGAATTGGCCACTAAGCACTAACACTCAAATGTTACCTCTAAGAAAGTGTTTCTACAAAGGAAGAAATGTATTAGTAAAAGCAATTATAATTGTGCTCTTTAGTTTTAATTCAATCTCATTCTTCCCAAGAAAACAAAATAACATAAAAATAACCTAAGTATTCTTTTCAAGCTAAAACTGTAGTGAACAGCAACCTAAGGACTAGCATAAAGGGCTGAGTATTGGAAGACCCTCCCTGTGCTGTATAAATTCAGGCTTTGACTGAGCGCCAAGTCAAAATGAACCTGCGATCACGGGAAGACCTATACTGATCACTATTAATCACTTTTCTTCGTGTGAATATTTCAGACCTCAAACTTCCTATTGATTTTAATTTGGAAATTATCATTTTTTCTGAATTTATTTTGTGACATGTTATTGAGTTAAACAAAATATTTTAAAAATATATTTATATATTATTCAATAAAAATAAAATTCTGACCATAAAGGTTATTATTAGTCATCAAGTAAACAGTATCTTTCAACAACATCTTAGAGGCTATATTTTACTATACCTTGAGATGTAATATTTCATGCAACTTCTTAATCTGCACTTTAACTGATAACAACAACTTTTCCATTCAATTTATTCTATGCACTCATAAACATAAAAAAAATACGAATGGATGGTCTTTGAGCTAACCTGCTCAGTGCTGTACTGATAAAGAACTTTCCCTTCAGGGGGTTCTTAAGAGTTCAATTCCTCTGTTTTAAAAATATCCAGAATATAAAATCTGCATGTGCTCCCCAGAAAACTCAACCAACTTCTTAATAAATTTCACAGCAATAAAAATTATCTCTAGTATTTGAGCTATTTTTGCAATGAATTAATTGTATCTTGAATTTTCTACTTGTATACCTTTGTCTCAGCATTGGAATTTTTTAAATCTTCATTTCATTGGCTGCATTTTAGTACTTTTCTTTTTAATTTTCAAGTCATTTGTCTTCACCCCTTGGTTACTCATGCAACTAGAAAAAATTCCCAACTTATAACACCAAACCAAGTCATATATATTTGTTCAGTATTCCTTTATTTCTCCTTTAAAAATAACAAAAGATTGCATCTTGATAAAAGTTACAAATAATTTATAAAGATATTCAGTTATATCCCTTAACTTTACATCATTGTTTCACTGGGTTTTGAAGGTGCATTGTATGCTTCATCCACTCTTCCATAAGGAAGAGTGATCAATCCGTGCATCCTCCTCATTGAAAATTTACTGAACAATTAGTATTATGCATATCATTTAAAAAACTATGGGATAGTTGAACATATCAATTAGCTTCCTCTTAAGTGACAGGAGTGAAGATAAATGACTAATAATTTGTGATCAAGTTCATGTCAGAAAATGAGAAATAATATGATAGCTTCTCTGTCCCTTCTGCCTACTCATTTTCCTTTTTGATCTCACCAGACTCTCAGGTGTATTAGATTTCCTGATTTATTTTCAATTGTAGATGAATTCTGCATGACTTTTTTATTTTAATCATCATTATTTACTCTCTCTCTCTGTGTCCTTCTCTCTCTCTCTCTCTCTCTCTCTCTCTCTCACAAACACACACACACACACACACTCACACACATACACACACACAAAATTTCCTACATTTTAAGCAAGGTAAGTACAAAAAGAGCATCAATAGTTCAGTGTGACAGTACATTCTAGAGTCCATAAACTACTAGTTCTTCAATCTATTCTATTTATACTCATTATAAATAGAATATAAATGAATACGAATAGAATTAATTAAAATGTGCACATCCTTATTCAATATTCACAGAGGTATTCAGAAGATTTTGCTTTTCTCATCTCATGTACTACTAAAATAACCATATACAATGGGGAGTTTTAACTTTATGAGATGACTTCCTAGAACTCTAGATTTCTGCAGAGAATATTTGAGATCATCAATGACTTTCCCACAACTGCAAAGGTACATTCATCTCATAGAACAGTGAGATTCCTGAAAGAGTTCATTTTCATTTCAGCAATTTTGAAATAATAACCAGATCTCCACACCTCTCCTTGGCAATCAAAGGATAACCATTTTCTGAAGAAGCACAGTCTCATGAATCAGAGAAGGAATTTTAGGAATCATTTATTTCAGTTTTGGGGGTATCAGAAATGACAGTCTAGTGCCAAGGTAATTGTGAATTAACAAGTGGAAAAGTTCACATCTCTCTCTTTCTCCACTGTATAACTTTGCCATTCACAAATGACTAATTTGATATAAAACATCCCGCTGTTTTAAAATAAGCTTGAAACATGGATTTAGAATGAGTACTTACTTTATAGGTTAGAGAGCTAAAGCTAACTTTCCCCAAATAATAAATTTTTGAACCTTGAATTGAGATTCAAAACAAGATCTTATTATCTGCATTTACTCTTTTTTTTTCATACGATGAAGTATTAGGAATTTCTAGAGACCACTATCTATTCTGCAAATAATTTCCATTTAGGTTTAAATTGTTGCTGCTTCAAAATTAATTAGCATAAAGGTCATTTAAAATATTCTACCCTGCTTTGCCGGTTTTATGATTCTGAAACAACAGAACAACAACAACAACAAAAATGAAGAAAACAAAGGAAAGAAGACTAAAAGGAATAAAATGGGGAGTGGAAGAGGAAGAGGGGGAGGAAGATGAGGAAGATGAGAAAGAAGCAGAAGGGAAAAGGAGATGATAAATCCCTTACTGGAAGAAGAGGGGGAAAAAAAGGAAAATATCTAGAAATCATCATGCCTTTTAAAGCAAAGTAAGCCAGGCTCAGAAAGATAAAGAGTACATAGTTTCCCTCAAAAGTGGAAGACAGATCCAAAAGTTAAATGTATACCCAAATGTAAACATGATCGCACAGACACAGACACATACACACACACGTCTACACACATCATGTTTGCAATAGTGTGACTGTTGGATGGGACTCAGGGGAGAAGGGAGAGGAAAAGAGAATGATAGAGTAGGCAATATTAAAAGACATTGCAATCTGTAAAGGACAAAAGCATAACAAAAACTCCAAGAGCTCTTCAGTAAGAAGGGTCAGGGGAAAAGAGTTAGGGAGAGAAACAAGGAGGTTTAATCTGATTAAAATACAGTACATTCATGGGCTGAAATATCATTGCAAAAAGAAACTTTAAAATGAATAAAGACTTAAAAATGAAGTAGATAAAATGGAGTAGATAGAGAAGAGTGAATATGGTCAATGTGCTTTATAAGCTTATATTTAGTAGAGCCATGAAACTTGCAATTGTCTTAAATGGGGGATAGAATAATGAGGGAGAGGTGGTAGGAGTGAATCTGACTAAAACACATTGTAGGCATATATGAAAATGTCACAATGAAACTAATCTATGGTAATAAAATGTTTAAAAGAGAAATCTCTGTCACACAAAAGCATTTTCTTTTGCTTGTTTACATGTAATCGCATACTAACTGCAAACTAGGATAAAGGCATTCACGTTGAAGAAAGGATGCTTTTGGTCAGGAAAAAAAATATTATGGGGGCTGGTGCTTGCTCTTCTAGTCCCTGCCTGCGTATGATGTATGTTCCCTTCTGCTGAAGCCCACCAGACCAGGGACACCTCAAGACCACATAGGGGCAGGAGAGCACTCTTCAGTCACAGGAGACTGTGATGTTCCTGGGAACAGAGAAGAGTAAATGATCTTACTGGGAAGTCATGCAAACAGTACTTCAAACCAGTAAGTTTGGTGGCAACTGCTCCATGGGAAAATGGAAGAAGGAAAGGGCTAGCATACGTCAGAAGCTGTGTTGTGGTATGGACTATGAAGTGGGTGAGCCAAATGCCACCTCACAGAGAAGGCAGATCAAAGTGAACCCTTGGAGACTTTGAGAGGGTGATGCTCAGGGACATTCTGCTGAAGGATCCCCTGAAGCAGATGACACAGCATGGAGGCTACTGTGAACAAAGCAGAGTGAGAAAGGGGGAAAGGCCAGAGATGAAGTCAGGGGCCAGGGCAGAGTCACTGTCTGACTCAGCTCAATGAGAATCTGCAGACCAGTGCCAGTGTAAGAGATTTCACTTTTACTTACTGAAACGAAAAGTCCTTTGCAGGGTTTTGATCAGAGAAATGACAGGAGTAACTCAATTTTTATGGGATCACTCTTGTAAATAAAATGAAATTGTCAATATGAAAGAAGACAATTGTTGGGGGGTTATTTGTGTCAGCTAGTAAGGAGATGACAGTGGATTGGGACAGAAAAGTATCAGTGAGTGGTCAGAAACTGGATATAATCTGAATGTAAGTGGGGAAGTTATGTTGCTAGAAGTAGGATATCACAGCAAGACAGCACAGCTGCCAGCAGAATGAACTGCACACTAAATCAGATTGGATATGCACAGACAGGAGTGTGTACAAGTCCGGAGTTCACGGGAAAGGTCTAGGCTAGTGAAAGTGGGTAAATTTTGAAGAGATACACACATATACATATTACATGTATATGTAATTAATTTGCATTTCTTCTGAATATTTTAATTAAGAAAGATGTGGTCATAGTGATCATATTTTTCATTACATTCAATAATAAACTGTTCTCAAAGAAGATACATAGCTCAGTTTGAAATCTAGTAAAACAATGCTGAAAAATACTTGTTCTTACAGAGAATGGTAATATCTGCCAATATCATTGTTTTTTGTTTATTTCCTAATAAAAGTGCCAAAATCTTATATATCACCCTTGATAAGTAGAATTAGAATCTGATTTCTGAATAGCAGATTATAGGACAAAAGACCTGTGCAGCCCTAGGCCTTGACAACAAAACTAATTCTTGTAAAATTATGTTCCCCTCTCCTCCTCTCCCTTCCCTTTCTCTTCTCACCTTCCTTCCCCTTCCCTCACTCTTCTCACCTTCCTTCCCCTTCCCTCACCCTTCTTCTCCTTTTCCTTTTTCCTTTTCATCCTTCTTGTTCTCCTCCTCCTCCTTCTTGTTCTCCTCGTCCTCCTCTTCCTTCTCCTTGTCCTCCTCCTCCTCCTTTCTTTTTCTTCTTCTTCTCTTTCTTCCTTTTTCCCTTTTCCTTCTTCCTTCTCCTCTTTCTTCTTCTTCCTCTCTCTCTCTCTTCTCTCTCTCTCTCTGTCCTCCCCCTTCTTATTGAAAAGCTCTAGGGATCCAAAAGACAAAGAAACCATAAGATGGAAGGAACCCAACTGGGTACATCTTTGAACACTGATGTAAGAGAATAATTAGGCATTGTTGCTTTAAACTATTAAGATTTGGGAGTTTATTACAGCAGTTAGTGGTATATAACCTTTTTTACAAAAAGCCAAGAGACAACACAAGTTCTGGCAAGGGTGTAGCATACATGGACATAGGTATAGTTATATGGAAAATATCATGGATGTTGGTCAGAAGGTTGTTAGGACTATCATGTAATCCAGCATTACCATTACTGGACCCAAAGATATGGAAACACAAAAGAGACGATGCCTACACTCCATGTTCACTGCAGCACTCTTAAGATAGTCAGTGTATGGAAACAACCTATGGATCAATCTATGGATGAATGAATATAGAAAATGTGTTGTGTGTGAACCATGAAATACTCTTTAGTTATGATACAGACTTAGAATGACATGGAAGAACCTGGACAACATGTGCTAGGTGAAACAAGCCAGAAACAGAAATATAGACACTGTACTATGTAAATTGCATGTGGATTCTAAAACCATGTCAAATACACAGAGGGAGACGAATAAATGTGATTACAGGGGAGGGCAGGAAGGGGGTCAGGAAATGGGAAAAGTAGGAAAAAGCATACATAGTTACCGTTATGTAGGGAAAAGAATTCTGGAGGTCTAATGATCTAATGAGGTATACAATTAAATATATTACATTGTATACTGGAAATTTCGTAGAGAGTAGATTTTAGGTGTTCTAACCAGGCATACAGATATGTAGATACAAACATACACACACACACAGGTAAATATGTGAGGTAATATATTTGTTACTTTGCTTGATATCGTAATTATTTTACTATATATGTCTACATACATATATATATACCAAAATATCATGTTGTAACTTTAAATATATATAATTAAAAATGATAAATGCATGCTTGAGCACTGTTTATGGTGGTAACAATATTATTAAAATATGGCCTGAAGCCATCATCAATAATATATACTTAGAAAATTTTGCTAAAGATAAAAATCAGATAAGTGTATAGATTTTAAGTACAAAGTTGTTCACTTCAGGTTGAAATAAATGTTCATATTTTTTGGTGGAACTGAGATTTGAACTTAGGATCTTCTACTTACAAAGCAGGCATTCTACTGTGTGAGCCTCATCTCCAGTTCATTTTCCTCTGGATATTTCACAGATGGGAATATTAGCTAAGATTACAGCTATCAGCCACCTGCATCTGGCCTGTTATAAATATTCTTAAAATGTACACTCATACACAAATGATAATGATGTACAATAAAAATGGCTGTAGGAAAAAGTTAAAAATCATTTGTTGTATTTTACTCTGAAGTACTTTTTCTAAAATATATACAAATATTTCACAAATACTTAATGTTACTTGTTTATAACAACTAACTTTTGGTAATAAATTAGCACAGTTACTCATTTTCTACAACTTTCAACAAAATCCTTAGAAACATAAATATGTATTTGAAATATAAAAATAGATCAAGGTAGAAAAAGTTAGGTGATTTTTCCAGAAACAAATTTAATTATGAGTCTTCCAATTTATAAATACATTTTTCAGTGTAGCATTAATTATAACCAGTTATCCTATTTGTGATGTATATGTCATAATATCCTTTTGGATATGCAATTTTGCTTAAGCATGGCTTTCTGGATTCTTGTGTTATTTAACATTGGAAGTATGCTTTAACAACCCAAACACTGGTCATAAAGTGAAATGATCCTTGGTTTCCAGTGAATGCACTGCTCTTCTAATTGCCCCCTAAGGAGCAAAGTGTCAGCAAGGATTTCTACCAAATCTTGCATAATGATTAAAAATAGAGAAACCAAGGCAGCTAAAGAAAAGGTCACTGTATAATCTCCTCTTATTGAAACAAATAGACTTAATGGAGACACTCCATCTTCTGTACATATCTCCATGATTTCTCTCAGTTCTGAAGAAATGGTCCTTCAAATTCACTGTACTCAATTAAATGTTATACTCAGGAGTTTTCTCAAGAGTAATGAGATAAGAGCCTCTGAGTTTACTTTTTTCCTCTCATGAAAACTAAAGGCTTAATTGTACTTTCTTTTGTCAAGGACTACAGAAACATGCACTGATAAAAAAATTATCCTATTTTTGTGACAGAGTTTAGCTTTCAGGAAAAAGAACCCATGTTCTTCCTTTGTAGTGTCAGTATACACCTTTATTATCTAGAAGTTGTTCTCTACGGCAGGAAATATAATTAACATTGAGCTCAATTTTAAAAAGTTTACTATTGAAAATGCCAAGTGTCTCTTATTCAAAAGTTGATATTTAGAAATGAGCCCAAAGATCATTAAGTAATTGTAGAGTGTCCTATAAAACAGCAATCATGATGAAAGGCTAATAATAATAGCCATCTTACCTACTGAATCCTACCAAGGTTCTGTCCAATGTGACAAACCTTATTTGAATATATTTGGTAATTTAATACTCAAGTACCTTTTAAGGGTAGGTTCAATTGCAATTTCCATTTTAGAGAGAGGAAAGTGACATTTGTTCAGCTTAAATATGTTTTTTCTACATCCCAGAGTAGAATAGCTGATACGCAAATTTATATTTCAGATAACTAAGCTAATTGAACAAAATTAAGAGGATTAAAAACATAAGATGTGGTTTATGAGTAGCAAAGGTTCTGTCCTTGGAGAGTATTTGCCTGTGGACATGTTAGTGTTTGCAAGGGTGTAAATCCTGTCTCAGTAACTTTGTAAGAAGAAGTCCTGAGAAAAAGTGTTGGGAATAATGGTGTTATGGTAAAATATTTAACAAATTTGTAATCCTTTCATTTTTAGGCTTAGTATTAAGCCTAGTTTAAATATGAAAAACTTAAAAAAAAACTGAAGTGGGAATTAGTGAAATAATTCTATTTAAATTAGCTTGTTTGACCCACTAAGCTCATACTGATGGTTTTGTTTTATAGGGCAAAATAGACCCATATACAAAGGTTTAGATAATAACCCCTCAAGGGATTTGCTTAAGGAAATTTTTCGAAAAATGTACACAAGATTTGGTTTCCTTAGAGACTGTGAGAATCATTCATAACTGTGGCTGTTAGAGGCCCAGATTTAAGAGATGCTCTGTATTGGAAGTACATGCAATATATTTCATAGTTTAAATAAACATGAAAAATCACAGTATAAAATCAAGTCACATGTGTTAGCTTAGCTATGAACTTTGCTTATTTAATACAGTTTAGTATATTCTCTTGTCACAATAAATGATCTTTCATAAAATTATGAGCAGTTAAAAATATGAGTCCCAAATATAAATCATATAAGTAAATAACACATATTGTGTATCATGATGTAAATAATATTGTGTAATGTTGGTTTAAAATATTTTAATGTTGGTATATGCTCATGTAATTAGTCTGTAAGCAAAACTGAAGGTTCTATAAATGGGGTACTTTGTTCTTGCATAGTTTGAAAGCCCTTTTTGATGTTATTGGGGAAAATTTAAGACATTTCTTTACACTAAACAAATTAATTCTATTACAATATAATGATAAAATAACTGTGACATTGAGACATTAAGTTGAATGACTAAAGTTATATCTTCCCTTTCTACTCCCCTATGTGTAAGTGAGTCAAAAGAAACTTTCTCAAGTATAAAATTGCAGCTGTTAAGTGGAATCCCTTTCTTGTTACTCAATCTCCCTGATTAAAACTCTGTTAAGGAGGAAAAGTATATTATTACTGGAGGAAAAAACATGAGGTTTGAAGTTCCTGATTCTCTGAATGTCAGATTGAGTTTACTCTTTAGGTATATGGTTTTTTGTTTTAATAAAAATATATTTATATTAATCACACAGTATTATTTCAATTGTTTCTTGCCTTGACAAACCACATCAACAAATTCAAATGGATCATACAAATTATTCTGCATAATCTTATCTCAAAGCAACTTCACTACTTTTTATATACAATATTCATTTTGTATATTTACATAAATTTATGCTTTATTCTACTAAATCATTTTATAAATGAACATAATTTTTCTAACAAGTTTTCTTATATCATTAATAAATGTTTAAAAAATGGATATTAAGAACTGTCATAACAATTATAATTTAAAACAGAAAATATTACTGGCAAAGATGTAGAGATAAGTGAACGCTTATACATAATTGGTGAGAATTCAAATTACTGCAACCATCATGGAGGACAGTATGGAGTTTCTGTAAAAAAAACTAAAAATAGATATCATATGATCTAGCTATCCCACTCTTGGGTATAAACCTAAAGGAAATGAAATTGGCATAAAGGTGAGATGCCTGTTGGGTACCATTGGCTCACACCTGTAATCCTAGCTACTCAGGAGGCAGACATCAGGAAGATGATGGTTCTAAGCCAGCCCAGGCAAGTAGTTCATGACACCCTATCTGGAAAAAACCCATCATGAACACACACACACACGCACACACACACACACACACACACACACACACACACACACACAAGGGTTGGTGGAGTGGCTCAAGGTATAGGCCCTGAGCTCAAGCCCCAGTATCATAAAAAAAAAATCGTCATGTTTGTGCTCATTAAATTTACAATACTCAGGACATAGAATCAGCTCATGTGCCCATTAACAACTGACCAGCTGAAGACAATGTGGTGAATATACACATAGTGAAATATAATTTGACTGTAAAGAAAAAGGACATCCTGTCATTTGTATCAACATGGGTGGAAATGGGAGACATTATGTCAAATATGTTGGTCTTAAAAAGATAAATATTATATGTTCTCACTCACATCTTAGAAAATGAAAACAGCCATCTGAAGGCAGAATAGTGATTACTAGGAGCTGGAGAGTAGAGAGCTTGGGGACAAAGGAAAGTTGGATAATGGTGACCCAAGCAGAGTTGGACAAGTGGATCACTGCCTGGTTTTTCACCTGGGGTGGTTCCTCACCATTCCCTGTCATATATTGTATGAAGATCTAGAAGAGAAGAGTTTGAGAGCTTCACATAAAAAGGAATGATAAGAAAATGACAATGCAAAGTCCCTGGACTGGGCTGGCACACACCATACCCGTGTGTTCCAAGATCACACTACCCTGCTAATATGTACAATTAATACTTGTTTCAAAAAATACAGTGACTCACACCTGTAATCCCAGCTACTTAGAAAGCAAAGATCCGGAGAATCACTGTTCAAAGCTAGCTTGCACAAATAGCTTATGAGACTCTATCTCAAAAAAACCCATCACAAAAAAAGGGCTGATGGAGTGACTTAAGGTATAGGCCCTGAGTTCAAACACCAGTGTGGCAAAAAATAAATAAGTAAATAGTTAATCACATATTGAAGTCCCAGCATGAATAAATACCCACTACACTGATTTCTTAATTTATTCAATGCAGTGCATATTCTCCTTTTTGTGTTGTCTATCCTATATTCACATTTCACACAGGTATTGAGTTTCATTTGAGGGGAAATATTTCTCTCTGATTTTGTGAAGTGTCTGAAGACTATTTATCTCAGTTGCTGTCCCTCCTCTATGGAATTACAAGATGATCAGGTTCTTACTCTCCTTAATTTCTGGTAACATGTGTCGTCAACATGTGACTCCCAGGACTGAGTTTTAAAATGTGGCTGAGGACAGAGTCACTCGTCCTGGAGTCTTAGCCATGGCTTTTGAGCAGCACACAATACCATTGGCATACAAGTGCATCGAACAACACATTATCAAGAGTCTAAACAAGCTTACACATTCTTCTTAGCCTTCCTAGTTTATGGAAATATTGAAGATTATTTAATGATTTATGCAATGATATAATAATTCATAATATTACTCATTTCTTACAATAGGCTACTTTTCTTGTGAACCACTTCCAAACATTATCTCATTAGCTGCATTGCACGATGCTTGAAAGAGAATAAAACATTCTGAGTGCACACACTTGAGAGCTCATATCTTTGAATCTATCATTCCAATTTTCACCCACTTACATTTCTGTTGTCCAGTTCTACTTAATGTTTTACATATTAATTTCAATTCATCTGACAGTCCTGAGTACTTCATTTCTGTTACATGTGGTACCCTAGTGGACTTGTAAAGTTCAAATTCATATTATCCCTACCCTGGCTGCCGTTGAGTGAAGAGAAACAAACATTCGTGTGAACATGGTGATATGGTACACACGGTGACAGATGTCTGGGAAGAGAAGAAGAGTAGTTAAAGATAATGACCAGTTTCCATGGACCTGATTCAGAAAAGGACTTCAGCTAGTGTCCTGCTGATACTTTAAAGAACAAGAGCTACTCAGGTGAATGGAAAAAGGAGAGATTCAAGGAAATAGCACTGACAAGTTTTATGGCAGTGAAACAAAATGTCATTTGATGCACATGGAATCAAATGATCCTGGGTATGGGTAACAGAAACTGGTATGTGGAAAGTAGCCTGTGGACCAAGCAAATGAATGAGTTAAGCCCCACTCATGGACCAGATCCAATATCAGACTAACAATTCAGATTTATTGCCTATAATGGTAGGAAATGCAGACCTACTACAAACACAGCAATATTATAAAAAACAGGTCACAAAAGGGGAGGTCACATATGAGAGAGGGAGGGTAAATGAAGGAAGTTAAGAAGGCGAATATGGTTGATGTACTCTCTATACAAGAGTGAGTACAGAATTTTTAAATCTATTGAAATCACCATGAGAAGGGGAGTAAGGTAGAAAGAAGAAAACTAGAAGAGACGAACCAGTTCAGGTTATAGTACATATATACATGGAAATGTCACAAGGAAATTCCCTCTGTAGTATCTTAAACAAACAAAAATTTCATCTTTTTTTTCCTTTTACAAGTCAGAGAACAGGAGGGCCGAACAGGTTCTGTCTAGGCGGTTGTTAATGGAGAGGGGGAAGATGGAGGGAAAGGGCATGGGAGGGTGAATATAGTGTAAATATTGTGTATATTATATGTGGATGGAAAAATTAGACCTGTTGAAACTATTCCAGGAACGTGGGGAGGAGGGATCAAGAATGTTGGAGAGAGTGAATTAAAGTATGGTATATTTGATATGTTGCAGGAAGAACTTTTGTAAATGCTACAATGTACCCCTATCCAGCACAAAAACAAAGAAAAGGACATGTTAATAGTTTTAAAACTGGATAAACAAGATCAATTACTATTTTAGGAAGTTGTTTATTTTTATCATATTTAATGAAAATGAAAAGATTATAAAAATATAAATAATATTTGCATTGGTAGCCAATACTGTCTGATGCATTGTGCCATAGAAATTCTGAGACTGAGTATAGAACCAGCCAAAAGAGTTTAGGACTTTTAAGTTGTAATGTTGCCTGTCCTCCCTGGGGTGTGAAGTTAGCTCTGGGAAAATGATATTACATGAATGATATCTTGTGAATATTTAATTCATTCTATCTCTCTCTCTTTCTTCCTCCCTCCTTCCCTCTTTCCCTCTTTCTCTCTTAATTAATTATGGGATAAAGATAAAGATAATAAAAAGGAACATGAGGTCCAAGATGAGAAAGGCAGCTATTGTGTATATCCAACTTTCTTCATGTCTCCTGGTGGCTTTTGCAAATACTAAAATAATTAGTTTTACTACAAATATCCTTATCATTTGTTATTGTCTATGTATGTATTCTATATGTTTAAAGAGTATTACAGAAATAGCATTTATGTTGGAAAATGAATCTGTTTCAATTTCACTGAACAGAAGCATTTTTCATTAGCATGCATATGTGTTGTTCTATAGGAATTTTGTTGCATTACATTTTGGTACTAATCACTAGGATTGTCTGACACGCTCAAGAAAAAACTATGTATTGAATTTTATTAGTTCACATGGATTTTATCTACATAGATATTGATTGATGATTGGTTACGCTAGATCAAGCACATTATTAAGGAACTAGGTAACCATTGTAGCACATGGGAGTGCTTTAAAGGTGCAGTCGTTTTAGGATTTTGTTGCCACTCATTTCTATAGTCAGTGGTGTTCATATTGAAACAAATAGCATATTTTCTGCTCAGTTATGAAGGAGCAGTTTCCAGTAAATGAAACTATGATCTCTTGGAATTAAAGAAATGTAGATTAAACAAAGAGTACTGCATGTCACATTGTTAAACAATCTAAAATTTAAATAAAGAGAACTGGCTGGATGTGACAGATTACACTTGTAACCCCAGGCTGAGGCAGGGGGTTCACAAGTTCAAGACTAGTATGTGCTACATAGTAGACTTTGTCTCAAAAAGCCAGAGAGAGAGATTTCCTTTTCAAGGGTGTTACAGATTGGGTTTAATTCAGAGCACTGTCGTAGCTATTTGTATTTCTATGTGTTCCATATAGACCTCTATTATGCAGAGTTACTAAGAATCTGTCCTGTAAGGAATTCTGCAGGATTTTGTATAGCCCAAAGTCTTAAACTAACTGCTCTGTTTAAAATCTGCCCCCAAAGAACCAATCATTTACCTTTACATTTCATGCTTTAATTTCAGAAATATTTGATTTCGAAAACTTGGTAGAGGGAAGAATCCAAGCGTGTAACTCCATTAGGATTGAAGGTGATTTGACACTGTCTGCATTTGGATGTTACTGAGTTCTTAAAAACAGCACAGGTAATCTAACACATATCTCAAATTTTAGGACAGCTAATTTCATCTTTGGTTGATATTGTTTTCCCCAAAATATGATATTTAGGATTTGTGCTCTGCTAATGGACCATAAGCCCCTTTTGTAACAAGACTATGTCTAGTGGATTATTTTATCAGACATGAAAAATAAATGGTACATAACAGATACCTTATAAGTAATTTGTGGTTGAATAACAACCAAAATTTGTGCTCCTTGATTTGTGTATTTTATAAATTCGTAAAAGCCCTTGGAAGCATTTTTTTCTAATAAATTCATAAATCCATTACTATGATTACTTGCATAACTAATTCACCTTTCAAAATCATTTTCATTATGTACCTATGGAAAATATGTGTCATATGTAAACAATTGCTTACAACTGACACATTAATTCAATATATTGAAATTTATTATTGATATCACTAATTTGTACTCACTATTCAAAATGTAACAAATATTAATAAGTAACATTTCTGATCTGAAATACTGATAAATATCTTTAAAACATTCTTCTATTCAACATGTCACTTAATCATATTTATAATGTAAAAATATCTTCAGTTCCAAGCCATTCCTGACAAATGAATAGTTTTTTTCTGGTCTTTTTCATCTGCATTTGCTTGCATCCAGACATGGGGCATTCGAAGATTTCCTATTGCATGGTGACCATTCTCTACTTGTGTACCTCTCAGAATTCAACTAGCCTTAGATGTAATTCAGCTTTTCACATTCCCCTCATTTCACTGTTGAAGTAGGCTATGTACCAGTCTTATCTAGGAATGCCCATTTTTGATGAAATGCGCAGACCAGGAAGTAAACAGTTCTCAAAAGCATTCTCTCCACCTTAGAATGACTTGTTCCCAGGAGTACTGAATGTCAAGATTCATGGTGAGCTTGGGTACACATGAATGGAGGCAAACTATAAAATGACAATGCTGTTAAGAATATTTTAAAGAGAACAGTTGCTGCAGTGAAATACCAAAATTGGTTTATTCTAATGAGGCACAGAGAATTGGGATGACAGGTGGGGAGGCTGCCATCGTGGGCAGGGAAGAACAGCTGTTGGATATGCTGAGGCATCCCACAGAGGAGACCTCAGGCTGACCAGGACCCGAGGATCAACTGGTTATGCAGACAAGGGAGGAAGGAGCCAAGGCTTCCAGATTTTCATACATTTTCTTCTGTATACACTACGTCAGGGAGTTCCCTGAAGAACAATGAGGGGTGACATTATGACTCTTTTGGAGCCATGAGAGCAATAAAAGCAGAATCATTTTCTATCAACTCTCACCCACATGGTCTTCACTGTAGTCAACTTTATTTTCTCTGGTTTTCTGAGATTTCTGTTCCATTATTCATGTTACTTTTTTTACTCATTCCTATCTGTGATTTAATATTATGCTCAGATTTTGAAAGTTTGAACTAATTGCCTTTGGATCTTGGATTAAAAACTTGATCTGATTCAAAGACTCACAGCAGGCTAAGCTGAATGGTTGAACAAAGCAGAGATTTAGGGAAAGAGCACTCCCCACCACATTTTACTCTGTGTCCTTTAATATATTTAAAAATTACAATATGAAGCGTCCTATAAAATAATCGATTTTTTATTATGTTCAGATATATTGTCAGAAAGAACAAATTTGGATTTTGAGTTAATTATTACATTTCTATCATGTAATAGTGATGTGAGCTTCAAGATTCTAAAGTAATTGAAAAATATTACAATGAATGACAGTAAAGTCATTAAACGGAACATTTTATGAAAGTTTATTCTTTTATCTAATTAAAATCATATAAAGCTGAGATTTCTTCCATACCAGGAATTTGCCATTTTTTTTAACCATAAGGATATATTAATAATATTACCAATGATAATGTATTTAATCCTTAATTATCTTCATGCACCTTACTGAGTGCTTTATTAGCATGTATGCAAGGGCTATATTTGAGAAATGCTATCAGGAAAAGACATGGGAGTCAGGATAAAATGTCATGAAAAGAGAGAAATCCAAGGAGTCATTTCCAAGATGGACATCCATGAGGACATCTGGGGTTCACCCACACACACACTCTGGGGTCCTTCTGAAATATTGTACATAAAACACTCCAGACATAAAGGAATGGAGACTCATCCATGGGTTCTCATGTCTGTTTTCAACACACTTTGACCCGTCAGTATGGCCCATGGTGCAATGAATGAGCAGCTTCGTGCAGATGAAGCACCAAATGGAGGCAGAGGGAACCTGGCAGAAAGCTGCTGTTTGCAGGGCTGCAGCAAAGGGGAGATGTTGTCAGTTAGTTCATCCTTGCCTACAGGTGTTGCCATAGTAACACTGGAGTAATCTGGTTGGTCAGGAGGATGTGAAGTGAGTGCAAGTGGTGTTGGATTCAGTGGAGACCAGGTCATTTCAGTATCTAGGCTAAATTAAAATTGAATTCAGGTTGTCTGATCCTTGCTCTTGCATAACACATCTATCTTAAGGGAAAAGGGTGAGCAGTGAGAGACTTCTACCCTTTCCTGAACAGACTTCTAAATCTGGCTTCACTTCACTCACACTGGATTGCTTAGAATAACATCGTTACATTCTCCATGTTGGTAGAAACACTGTGTTCTTGATGAGGGTCATAGTGGGAAGAGATAAACACTGGTAACCTCCTTTGGCTGGGATCTTTAAGGAGGTGGTGTGGAAGCTTTTATCAAATATAGTGAATCCACTGATATAAGAACAAAAATCCTTTTGGCTGTTAGAAAAATGAGTTCCTTCCTCATAAAACTGATAATGACAAGGAAACTGTTTTAAAAATCCGAAAAACCATGTTTGCCTGCTTTGTCAGATTAATTATTAGGATCTACCTCATCTCCTATATCAACCTTAACACTGAAAATTTAAACATTTTTATTTATTATGCTGTAAAATTTGTGAAGGTTGCATGTTTGTTTGAAAAAGCAATTTTTTCTAAACTTGGAAGATTTTCACGTCAAGAAATTTAACTTTGTGCTCATTAAATAATGCATTTTAAGATCCATATGTGAGACAAAAGGTGTGCTTCAGTGACAGAGAACTTCAACGACACACAATCCCCCAGAGAAAGAGAAGAAAAAAAAAAACTGTACTTAATTCCCATTCTTAACTGTGAGTTCTGCTCAGAGCCTTCATATGGAATGTTTTCTTTGCTCAGAGTGCTTTCTTCAACCCAACTCCCCCCCACACACCTGATAATTACTTTCCTCTCTGTCCCAGCTGAGGGTAGATTCCTGATCAACCTGTCCACACCCCGACTGAAAACAAATACCTTCACACGCTTCTCTACTATAAATGAACATGTAGCTTTACTTTTTGTAGAAAAGTTGTTTCTACTCATGTAAATTCCAAAGTTGTGCATTCAGTTCTGAACATAATACCTGGAATTTCTTGGTAAATATTTATTGTCCAATAGTTAAAATGAAATATATTAAAATACAAAATTATAAATTTCACTGAGTACTTAATTTATTTTCATTTTATCGAATAAAAATGATCCTAATATGTAGTCTATAGGAAGGTATAAGTAGATGACTCAAGCCACTTTCTATGTTTTTTAAATTTATTTTATGGTACATGCAATAATGTTTGTTAGTATAATGTTAGGTGTTTTCCATGTGCTGTCATGTTTTACTACAATTCGTCAGGCTTTAAGCCAAGATTGATTAATTAGAATAGTATCTGATAAAATGTTGCCAATGTTTTGTGTTACATTTTTTTAAAGTGTAAGAAGGGAATGTCAAGTAAATATGCTCTCTGAAAAATAGGACAGTTGATTGTAATCTATTTACAGGTTACAGAGACCCACAATTAAACCCAAATGTATCTCTGGAGATTATTAATTATAAACATGATGGTTTTGAGGTTAGTATAGCTGGTAGGTAAGTGAACCATACTTGACAACATATTTAGGTTGAAATGACAACATTTAAATTAAGATTTATACTTGAAATACCATATGACAAAGCATCATTGATATGAGGGGATCTAGGTCTTTGAAAGTGACTGTAGTGATTCACTGCCTGTACTGAATAGAAGAACAGAGCATCAGTTCTGGGGATCCTCTCTGGCCCCAGGGGAAAGACATTAACATTTCTGGGTTCCAATTTCGTATGCATGAAAAGGAATCAAATTAATAGCTCTCAACATATAACCTGATCATTGGGGCTTAAGTTAGTTGATAACTTCCAAAGTCCTTAGAATCATGCTAACAACTTTAGTTAAATAAATAACCTGCAAAACATGTATCTTTTTAGAATTATGTAAATAATAGAATTCCTTACAAATACAAGCATGAGCACTCTGCATGATGTATGCACAGGTGAAGAATTGTGAATCTTTTTGAGTTATCACGGCATTTCTTCAAAAACTGAATAGATTTTTAATTGTGAGAGGTGGAAGTCTTTGGACTACTTGGTTATCCCAATCCAGAGAAAGTTACTCTAAACTCAAGTCCCAAAAGAATTCTGGATTATCTATCCCATTGAAGGAAATGTGAAGCTCACAACCCAAGTAAGCTTCACCTGGGTTCATCATGAGCAAAAAGACATAAAATGCTGTCAAATGTATTTTTTTCTTTGTAGCCCCAAATAATAATCTGTGAGCTTCACAGAGCAAATAGCATGTAATAGAATGTGATTCTCAGTCAGATAGGCTGTACATACACAAACTCCATAAGTAAATCCTTCACAGTGAGTGAAATATGTGGGTGAATAAAAAGATTAAAGTCTTTTCATAAAAATGGTTACTGGGGGAGGGTCTCAATAGATCTTGGAGAAAAGCAGCTGCTCCCTGAATTGGAAGTGATGGACTAGAAAAGCTCACATTTGCAATGCACTATTTCCATTGTCCCCATCCCATCTCTCTAGAATACTTTTATTTATGCAACTGAGTACACTTTCAGAGCTAAATTAAGCTCTAGTTTGAAAAATTTTAAGAGGAAGTTGAATGCAACTAATCTGACTAGATTTAAATTAAAGGACTGCACAGAAATGGAAGGACAAGAGGAATTTTTGTTGTTGTTTTAAACAGAAATCTTGTTATTTAAAAACATTCACTTCGCAAATTAACAGTAGAACTCCACAAAGGAATCTTTAATAACAAGGGTTGGAAGAGAGTTCATCCGTTCTTCAAATAGCAACCCAAGGTGAGTTTTCAGCTCACTAGATTTCCTGCCCTATGGAGTAAGTGTGACAAGGCCAATGCCATAAGAAACTAAATTTCCTAAATTACTTCATTTGACATGATGAAAGTGATTTGACAGTTACCTTTTTCTGAAAGGGTATTTAGTTTACTTACATTTTATTTGAATAAATAAATACTTGAGACTATCTTAAATGGGAAATGGTTTATAAACTCTGAGAAGTCTTAAAGAAAATGTTCTTCAGTGCTGGAGGAACATGTTAAAACTGCTTTAACTGCAAAACAGTGGCAGTCTAAATAATTCTGCTGTTATTACAAAACAGACATCCTTTAGCCAAAAGTATGTATGAATAGCCCAGAATACATAAGTAAGGATATATCGGAGTTTCAAGCTCTCTTAAACTAGAAAGCAATCATAGCAAACAAACTAAGTCTGAAGAACATGGGGAGAATGGAAAATGAGAAAAACATTTGGGATGCATTTGTTCTCTGCAGCATTGTTCTCTGCAACATTGACAATGACAATATGGATGGGATTTGTCACTTGTCCTCAAAGACAGATGAGGAAGCAGAGGTACTGAACAATTACTGTTACTTAAAATCAGATAGATAGAAACAAGCAGAGCCAAGATTAAAACCCCACACTGTTTAACTCCACACTGCACTTGCTTTTAAGTAATACTACTTTCGTGATCAACAGTAGACACATCATCCATGGTGACAAAGGACAGTAGAAAAGAGCAGGTATCATGTTAATAAGTTTTTTTCTATAAGTTAGTGAAAGTGTTTTGATTTAGAGGGCAAACTGTCATTTGCACTAATTTATACTTTAAAAGTACAAATCCTTTCTAAACTCTTGCTCTTTAACCACTGCCAGATTCAATAGTGTACTAAGGCAGACTCTTGGCAAACATGGACCTAGTAATTCTTTTCATGCACCTTCATGTGAACTGTGATTTTTCCCTTGCTTTCCCATCAATCAGTGGAGTTAATTTATCTTCCCCTCAATCATGTTGATAAGATTTATGCTGGGCAATAGAAAGTTCCAGGATTGATCTGCCAATACTTCTATGTCATCTGTGGTGTAATTGTTGAATTCATGGACTTATACAAAGGATGACCTGGGACCTATGACCGAACAGCTTGTGTATTCAGCCCAGTTGTATAATTTTTCCTCAGCTTCAGTTTTACTTGACATCTTGTAAGCATGGAAAGGGTAGAGAGTCGGTCTTAAGGTAGACATGATCAAAGCAACCTGACCAAAGGGAAATCAGGGAAAGTTTAAGAGAACCTGAGTAAATATTGGATTAAAGAAATGAAATTACATAGCCAAGTCCATTAAAGATAGAGGAAGCTAATAGGGAAATAAATTTAAAGTATGCATTAGACTAGAGTATATGTATTAGTATGTATTAGACTGTGAGTATAAACAACAGGTATCATGAAACTAATACTCACAGAGGACTAGAAATAAAGATATACTGAGACTATAAATACTTGTGAACACTTCCTGCTGTTACAAGACAAGTGAATTCCTGGCTTCAGTTCAAGTAAAGGTCACTGGAAATGAGGAGATCACAATATTGAGAAGACAATTCTTTGTAAATGTTGTGGACATAAATGTTAAATGTCCTGGGATGAAGAAAAATAACTAGGTAGAAAGAACAAAATAGACATTGGTGTAAACAGAATTTATCTGTCAGTGATGGGGAGGGAACTTAAGTTTAAGAAATGAGTTTTAATTACCTAAGACACTGTTTTAAATAAAATAGCAAAGAGCAGTACAGATAAATTGTATAATTCCTTAACTTTTACTGGAGCTACGTAAAGCTCACAAAATATTGCTGGTGTTAGAGTAGAAGTATAAGAGTTGCTTAAACTGCTTTTGCTGAAAAGCATTGAGTGCTTACTTGGGCCTATGAATTAATTAAAAACCAAAGAAAAGCTTGCCATCTCTGCCTTCACTTTGTATTTGTCTTTGCCTAAACCAATCTCTTTGCAGTCACTTTGCAATCATCTTTGATTTCACAAAGGACAGAAATAATAACATCTTTATAACAACTTAGGAACCTTTCTACTAACAAGGGCAGAGATAATGACCAAACAGAACACATCTGTGACTGGTCTTTTTAACTATATATAGCTTTGGTCCTCAGACTTAATTATTTGTTTACTTAAAATAAAGCTCACTTCTGTACGCCAAAGATGGCTAAAGATGATCTGAGTGCTTACTCTGCCTCTTCCCATGGCCTATTCCAGGCTATGTAATAAATCTCTTTGCTCTGCCCTTCACCATGTTTCTTGAATTGACATATAGAGGTGCATGACTGGACCTGATGTGTGGAAGCCCAGAGGTTTGGATCTGGGATCTAAAACTCTGGTTTCAGCTTCTGTGAGACTTGAAAGTTGTATATGAATTATTAGGGAAGAGACAAAAATGCATTAGAGATTCAAAAATGATGGTTGTGTCAGAATAATTGAGCTATATTGAGATTTTTCTCAGCTAGCCATGGGTAAAATAGGGTGAGTTGGGTATTTCTAGCAAATAAGCTGCTATCAAAATTAGGCTGAATGTGTCTAGTCTGAATCAGGCATCACAGATCTGTACAAGTATCTTCAGATGTGTGGAATATGCTTTTCCAGTAGAAGTTTCTCACTTTCCCTTTATAACCATACTCTGCTTTTGCTTATGCAACCTGGTAACCAGTGAAGTCTAAAAAACACTCAGAAATATTACTGAGATTGCCAGTGGTTTATGAACTTACTGGGCATATGACTGCTCTGATAAACAAGAACAACAATAATAGTAAGTGTAAGAGATTATTTCCTTAAAATATGTGAGAAAAATAGTCCTTCCTATGGGGAGCAGAGTGGGAAAAGAGATTCTGGCAGAAGGAAGCCCTTTATTCCTACATCTTCACTTACACTGGCAACCCTCTTGCTATGGGTTGCCATCAGTGGACCTGGGATCTATCCTGTGAGCATCAGGGAACTGTGGGAATGGAACAGGAAGCTAGGATGCAAAGGTCAGTGTAGTGAAATGATTGAATGTATGAGTTTCTGATATTGTTGAGACATTGTACCAGCCCCTGCCAGTCTATCTCATCAGTTTCCATAAATAAAAAATGATTAAAGAAACCTACAAGCAAAAGGAACCACTCACCTACAGCAGCAAATTCAGAATACATTTTAAAATGTATATTTACCATACACTCAAATTGCTACAATGAAGCTACATACTAATGTACTAGCACTCTCCATCTGCCGGATGCATCCTTTGGCAAAACTCTTATATGAACCACCTGTCATGAGTGCCATGTAGAGCCCTACAAAGCAAAAACTATGCTAGACAAAGTAAAAAAGGAAGGTGACTTTTTCAAGGTGATTGCAATACAGAAGAGAAGGTAAAATTCAGTTCAAACTCAACTACACTAAAACAAAAGGCTATGGAATCTTCAGGAAGGAGAGTGGGTTCTGCTGGCTTGCTTTTTCTAAGGAAAAGTAAACTTCATGTTACTGACCAGAAGTGATTTTTTTAAATTTATTTTTATTATTGTTGTTCTGGAGGTACATTGTGACATTTACAGAAGTTCTTACTGTAAGGAAATGTGGGCCCCAAAATGACCACGTGGAGAGGAGTGATCTGGCCAAGAGATTCTTTATTGTTGGGTGGGAGACGGAGAGAGCAGAGAGCCAAGAGAGAGAGGGAGAGAGGGGCAGGGGCTTAAATACCCCTCAGTGAGACTCAGCATGATCTGATTGGTTAGAATCTTATGGTTCATGCTGATTGGAGGTTGGGGCAGAAGGAGGGTTCAAGCTAGACTTGAGGCAGGACTGTGACCCTGGGAGGCAGGACTGTGACCCTGGAAAACAGGAGCTTAAGGGTGCAGTAAGAACCGAAACCTATTGGCGCCATTATGGCCAACACTTACAATATATCATAGTTGAATTCACCCCTTCAATCACTCTCATTTATCCCTTCCTTCCCCCATTTTTGGAATAATTTCAACAGGTCTCATAATACACATATACAAAGAAATGTCACAATTAAACACTCTATATAACTATCTTAAACAAACAAAAATGTGATTTTTAATACAAAATCAGAGAACAGCTAGGCAAAACAGGTCCTGTCTGGGGGATAGATACAAGTGGGAGGGAGGAAAATATAAGGAAGGGTATAGAAAAGTGAATATGGTAGAAATATTATGTACAAATGTATGTAAATAGAAAAATGAGACCTGGTCAGAGATAATTTTACAACTTAGAGCAAATTCCCTAAGGACATAGGGCTTGTATCCTCTCCCAAAAAATAGCCCATGATCTTCCCTAAAGATTACATTTCAAAGGGGTGGCTTCAGATCCTTGAGAAAGACTATCCTGGGTCATGAAACTGAAAAGAGGCTTTAAAAGGATTTGCATTTCAAGGTGTAAGAAATTACAAGTGGTGCAAAATAAAGGTTCTAAGGAAAGTGAAGAGAAGGGCTTCTGTGCTTAGACATCTAGATTCTTTACAGGCTAGGAAATTTAGGTAGCTGTAGATAGGAAGAAGACAGATGTTTAGTGAAGCTGGAATTTTTCTTAACACAATAGGAGAAGGATTTATTGAATAGTATTCTACTTCACATTTCAACTCATGCTCAGATTACACACTGTTCTAAATGCTAGGCATTTAATGAACCGGATTTCACCACATTCAAATATGGACTCATCCTGAGGAATAATGAGGGATTTAAAATACTTACAATTTAAGGTAAGGAAATAGAGAGTGACAAAGCTTTGGGAAGGTTCTTTTATGAGGTGACATTTGCTAATTTTGATTCATTCCATCTCTAGCAATTAGCTGAGAGTTGTGGAGAGTGTTTGCCTTGAGTGCAGCAGGTTGATGTGTGTTCCTTACATTCAACCTGACGACAAGCATTGTATTTTCTCCACTTTAAAATGAGTGAAATACTCTGGTTTCTCTTCAGATCTCACAAATCTTTTGCCTTTTAAGATGAGTGAAATGTACCACTGGAAAATGAAATTGTTGACTCTGGTTCACTCAACTATTAAGCAGAAAGGCTCAATGTTGACCCCACACACTGTAAGCTAGATTTACCTTCTTATTCACTAGGCCAAGTGTGAAAAAAAATGATCTTTTCTTCATAGTATTTGTTACCCTCTTAGATTGCTTAAAAATTCCTCAGGTCACCATCTTAGGTGACTTGCATGTTTAAAGGGTCCTTGTTTCCTGTACAACTCCATTGTTTGCCAAACTGCATGCCCTAATCCATCCCCCAAGACTTTTAGCCAATCGAGGGAGATTGTGAACCTTTGATCTGGACAAATCCCAGGTGAGATATAAGGAGGAGTCACTGTCAGCCATTTTGTGCTTGTGTGACACTTAGCAGGAGTGAGCACATGCTTGCACCCTCTTGATCAAGAGAAAATTGCCTTGTCAAGATTTTCTGTCTCTTGTGTGTCTGTTTTTGGCACTGGAGGATTATTAATTCCAACACAAGGACTCTGCATTTCACACTTGCTAATGTGATACCAGTGCTGAAAAGAGATTGAGAAGTGATACATTGCTCTATGCAAATATTGTATTAGGGCTGGGGGTGAAAACAACTAAGAAATGGACCATACAAAAACTCATGAGCGAAAGACAAGTAAATATTGCATAGTCTAAACACCATTGTGTGCAAACATACATATTTTCAAACTTGCATTAAAATGCTTTATATTCATTGCAAAGAAACATTACTGACTCTTCTCCAATAGACTGCTAGCTTATCAATATCAAGGTCTGATGCTTTTTCATCCCTTAAATCCTAGTATCTTCCTAGACAAGGAGGAATGCAGTATTATAATTAATAAATGGGTAAATTCATTCTCTTCCTAATTTTAGCAATGAATAGGAACAATGCAAATACAAAAGACATTTTCATAGTGTAGTATGTTAGTGTGAAAAAGTATCATTCGAGATATTGTACATTGTATTAAAAATTAAAGTGCTCTTCATTTTAAGATTTGTTGCCAAAACATTGACTTAAAATGAATTTTGAGAGTTACTGGAAGGAAAAAGAAATCTCTTTTATTTGAAATTTTCAAGAGAGTGACTCTACCTGCTTGAGGGGAGAAACACATCTCCCCTTGAAGTTCCAAATAGCAGAGACTTTTGTTCTTATTCTGTCCTCAGGCGTCTAAAACCTGTATCCACTAGAAACTTGTGTGAAAACGAAAAAGACAGAACTCTAATTTGTATCCATGTTAAGTACTTTGATATATCTCCTTTGAATCAGATACCCTTTTTAAGATAGAAAAAAAGTCAAAGAAATATCAAACAGTCACCCAATAAAGAGTTTTATTAAGAAAAAAATAAAAGAAAAGAAAGTGAGTTAGAGTTAACCCAAACTGCTGCAGGGCTTCCCATTTGTATGCTGAAAGTTCCTTAAAGGAGCCTTTGTAACAGATGACTGAGTGAGATTTGCATTTAATTTCCTTGGAGGCACAGAAAATCTTAAATCATCAGTTATTTTAGAAAGTAGTGATTGATCAATTAATAATTGAAATCACAATGACAAGACATAATCTTAGTTCATTGGACTCTTGAGGAATAGTGAAAACATTTCTCCAGTGGATTTTTAGATGTCATTGCCAATGATCCACAGTGGCACAAGGACTAAAGAGCTTTGGCCAGGATTTCAGTGAGCAACTGGCCACATGGACGTGACAGCTGGAGTGACAAATAATCCTCTTTCCAGAAAAAAAAAAAATTGACAGAAGTTAGTCCCTATTCACAAGAGACTTAATGAGCCAACACAATAATGACAATTATAAAATTAAATCTGCTGCATATATTAAATTACACAACCTATAGCTAGCAATTATTTTAGGATATTGAATATATCTGTAAACAATATTTAACCTATGATAGAGATATCATAAAATGTAACTTGTTCTTGCACAACTGCACAATGAATAGATTTCTTTGCTTTTTATTTTATTGGCCATTTATTTTTTAAATATTCAATTGTTTTCTTTTTTGTTCTGAGTAATTTTTCCCTTTCATTTCTTTTTTTGCTTACCTTGCTTTTCCTTTTTATTTTCCTTTTTTGATTACTTCCTTGAGTTTAAATATCTCCGAGTGAGGTGGTGGCCTTTACTGCCCCTAAAAACTTTCTTTTTTGTTAAATTAAAATCTCAAATTTAGTAAGGAGTCAAACCTGAAGCAATCTGCCATAAAGAACATAATGATACATCAGCATTTGATGAAAATCCTTCAGATTTCGACTTCCTTCACATTGTTTTCAAACTCTGTTCTTCTTTCCACTATTGTGGTGAGTTTAATCTGATGCTGAGATTATATGCAAACACACAACATACATACATACAAATGATGTATATACATATATATATATATATATATATATATATATATATATATATAAATACATATTGTTAGGGTACAAATGTTAGGTACCTTTGAGGCTTGCAGCCCACTCAGCCTGAAACCAGCCATGGCTAACATGACCCAAGCCACCACTTACTGGAACTAAGGGAGGTGGACGGTTTCTGGGAACAGGGACTGTTTCTGGTTAATCTTGCTAAAACGCTATGTGAGTCAATGAGTTGAGACACCTGGTGTTTACCAAATTCCTGATAAATAATCTTCAAGTAATCTTGCCCCACTACCAAGATGTGGGTGATATCAGAAATATGTGACCCCAGGAACCATAAAAATTGCTGTGTGACCGTGACTAATGTCTAAAAAAATATAAAAGCAGCCTGAACTTTGTATTCGGGGTCCGTGTTGAAACCCACTGCGTCGGGCAGATACCCGGACCCCAGCTGGCTGGAAATAAACCTCGCTTTGTGACTTACATTATCGTGAGTGTCTTTTGTTCCTCTGAGGGGTGGTCAACCTCGGACCCCAACATCTGGAGGTCCCACCGAGATCTGAGCCCCTCCCTGAGAGGAACAAACAGCCTCCGATACCGAGGTTTAATTGGGAAAAGACCGCGGAAGGAGGATTGGCCACCTCCGTTTGGAGGGACTTAGAGTCCCTGTCTGAATTTGGTTGAGAATTCTCATTGAGTGGAAGGAAGGGGTTACAGCCCTGGAGGCTTCACTATTGGAAGTCGTGGGAGACATCCCCAATGGTCAGGAACCGTGCTGGCGTCCTCAGTGGATGCCGTTTGGGCGGTCTTTGGGTAAGGATCCTGAATCTGGTGTGAATGGAATTGCGCCTGTGAGAGTGGTCTGGTTGACCGGCCGGTACTTGTGTATGTTGGAGAGTCCTGTGGGAATTTGTTTGTCTGCTGGAATTGTCTCTTTTGTTCTTTGCTGTCTCCTCTGTCCCTCTCTCCTGATCATCATGGGACAGGCTCAGGTAACTCCTAAGACCCTTCTTCTGAGTCATTTTTCAGAAATCCGTGCTAAGGGACATAATTATGGCATGAAAATTAAGAAAGGTAAGTTTGACACCCTTTGCTCAGTGGAATGGCCAATGTTTAATGTAGCCTGGCCTCCTCAAGGTACCTTCTCCTTGGACACAATTAAGAAGGTCCGAGATGTCATTAATAGACCCGGTCTTCATGGCCACCCTGATCAATATCCCTACATCCTTATGTAGCAGACTTTAGTAGAAGACTCCCTTCCTGCCTGCAGCCATTTATCCATGGAGCACCTACAGACCGGCCCGCAATACTGGCTGTGTCAGGGAACACCCCCACTCCCGTTAATTCCCCTAAGAAGCCTATTCTGCAGGAAGACCCAACTCTTCATCCATCCTTGATAGACTTAGATTGTGAAGTAAGTCCCCCGCCATATGCCGCTGCCGTGCTGCTCCAGCCAGAGGCAGATGGCTCCTCTGAGCCTCCCCACTCATCAGCCTCCCCGTCTGCACCCCCTGACCGGCGAGGGGACTCAGGCCCCGTAGGCAGTGAGAAGAAACCCCAGAGGAGGAGCCCTCCTCCACTTCCACCGGGCCCCCCCATCCTCCCGGTGTGGGCCCTGGGTGGTGCTGGTTCCGATAGGGGATGCACCTATCAGTATTGGCCTTTTTCAAGTAGTGACCTGTATAACTGGAAAGCCCAGAATCCTCCTTTTTCTGAGGACCCTAGAGGCCTGACTGATCTGTTCGAGTCCATTTTGCATACTCACAGTCCCACATGGGATGACTGTCAGCAGCTCCTTAAGACTCTATTCACCACCGAGGAACGGGAGTGGATTCTCACTGAAGCCAGAAGGAATGTCCCCGGCGACAATGGGCGACCGACCACCCTGCCAAACCTGATTGATGATCGTTTTCCTTTAAACAGACAAGACTGGGACTATGGGACCGCAGAAGGTAGGAAGCGTCTCCGGGTCTACCACCAGACTCTTATGGCAGGCCTCCGGGCAGCAGCCCACCGCCCTACCAATTTGGCTAAGGTAAAGGCAATAATGCAGGGGGAAAATGAAAGCCTGGCTGCATTCCTTGAGTGACTTTATGATGCATACAGACAGTATATCCCCCTAGACCCACTAGCAGAGGTGAATCAGTCAGCTGTGATAATGTCCTTCATAAATCAGGCTGCCCCTGATATTAGGAAGAAACTATATAAGCAGGAAGGGCTTGGGGAGATGACTACCCAGGATCTGATGAAAGTAGCTGAAAGGGTTTTTAACACCCGAGAAACCCCGGAAGAACGAGAGGATAGAATCAGGAAGGAGAATCAGGAACTACAAGAAAGGATTTGGAAGGAGGACAGGGAACACCAGAGTAAGGAAAACAAGAAACAGCAAAAAGAGATGGCTAAGATATTGCTAGCAGGAGTCCAGGGTCTGGCCGGACCAAGGTCTGGACGGACCTGCCCCACACGTCCCCGAAGAGATCAACCCAGGCTAGGCCAGGTACAATGTGCCTATTGTAAGGATTATGGACACTGGAAGAAGGAATGTCCCAAACTCCAGGGTCACCTGGAACCAAATAGCAGGCCCAATAATGACGCCCGAGTCCTGTTAGCCGGAATGGACAGTGACTAGAGGGCACGGGACTTGGACCCCCTCCCCAAGTCTTGGGTAACCATATATGTGGAGGGGAAGCCTGTGAGATGCATGGTGGACACAGAGGCCCAATATTCAGTCCTTAATAAACCTACTGAGCCACTGTCCCAGAAAATTAGCCTTGTGCAGGGAGCCACTGGATCCAAGGCATATCAATGGACTAGCAAAAGTCAGGTGGATTTGGGCCAACATCAGGTGACCCATTCCTTTCTGGTCATTCCTAAGTGCCCTGCTCCCCTTCTGGGACGCAATCTGCTAACTAAGGTGAGGGCTCACATTCACTTTGAGCCAGACAGTATCAAAGTGACAGATGGACAAGGACAGCCCCTCCAAATCTTGACCATGTCTCTCGAGGATGAACATCGCTTGTTCTCCTTGTGGGACCCTGCCCTGAAACCTATTGAGTGGTCCCCTGAAATGGCTTATTGGATTCAAACCTACCCCCAGGCTTGGGCAGAAACAGCAGGTGTGGGGCTGGCGGAACATCGAGCCCCAGTAATAGTAGAGATCAAGGCTTCAGCTCAGCCCATCCGAATCCATCAGTATCCCATGTCTTCCAAGGCACGGAGGGGCATTGCCCCTCACATAAACCGTCTCCTGGAGGCCGGAATATTATGGCCCTGCTGTTCTGCTTGGAACACTCCACTTCTCCCTGTTAAGAAATGCGGGGGAAAAGATTATAGGCCAGTCCAAGATTTAAGGGAAGTAAACAAGAGGGTTGAGGACATCCACCCCACCGTCCCCAACCCCTATACCTTGCTGAGCCATTTTCCCACCTCCCATGTTTGGTATACGACTTTGGACTTGAAAGATGCTTTTTTTAGCATAGCCCTGGCACCCAATAGTCAACACATTTTTGCCTTTGAATGGCATGATGAAAATACGGGAACCCCTGGACAGTTAACATGGACTAGACTTCCACAAGGTTTCAAAAACTCCCCTACTCTGTTCAATGAGGCTCTTAATCAGGATCTGGACTCATATCGCCAGAGCCACAGTTCCGTCACACTTTTGCAGTATGTAGATGACTTGCTTCTGGCAGCTGCATCTGAAGCTGAGTGCTGGCAAGCCACTGGAGACTTCCTCCAGGAGCTGGGGAAGTTGGGCTATTGGGCCAGTGCAAAGAAGACTCAAATTTGTAGACAAACAGTCACCTACCTGGGGTATGAACTAAAAGAGGGAACCAGATGGTTAATGAATGCTATGAAAGAAACTATTCACAGACTCCCCATCCCCCCCTCGGCTCAAGAAGTCCACGAGTTCCTGGGGATGAAGGGCTACTGCCACCTGTGGATATTGGGGTATGCTGAACTGGCAAAACCCTTATACGAGGCAACTAAGGACAAGACCCCTTGGGCCTGGGGGCCAGATCAAGAAAAGGCCTTTGAGAAGCTCAAGACCGCCCTCCTGAGAGGAGGAGGTCTCCACCCAGCCCTGGTGCTGCCAGACCCTCTAAAGCCCTTCACCCTCTTTGTAGATGAAAGAAGGGGGATAGCAAAAGGGGTACTAATGCAGCACCTAGGGCCCTGGAAGCGGCCAGTTGCTTATCTATCCAAAAGGTTAGACCCAGTTGCAGCAGGCTGGTCCCCATGCCTGCAGATCATAGCGGCAGTTGCCCTAATGGTAAAGGATGCAGATAAGCTCACTTTTGGGCAACATCTGAAGGTGGTAACCCCCCATGCAGTAGAGGGGGGTCCTAAAGCACCTTCCAGGCAGATGGATGACCAATGTCCGACTGACTCATTACCAAGGGCTCTTGCTGGATGCTCCCCGAATTCTCTTCTCCAACCCGGTTTCTCTAAATCCGGCCACCTTGGTGCCAAATCTGGACCTGGAAGCCCCCCCTACATGACTGTCAGATTATAGCTGAAATCACCCAAGTGTGCCCCGATCTCCAGGACTCATCCCTATCCAACAGTAAGATGGTATGGTATACAGATGGGAGTAGTTTTGTCTCAGATGGGGTGCGTAAGGCGGGTGCAGCGGTGGTGGACCAAGGTGGGAACATAATTTGGAGTGCCCCACTGCCCCCGGGGACCTCAGCCCAGAAGGCCAAACTGATCTCGCTGGCAGAGGCACTCGAGTGGGCTGAGGGAAAACGAGTGACTGTTTATACCGACAGCCGTTATGCTTTTGGCACCGTCCATGTACATGGTGCCATCTACCAGGAAAGGGTTTCATTACAGCGGAAGGAAAGGAGCTATGTAACCTCCCAGAGATCCATAGACTACTGACTGTGGTGCAGAAGCCCCAAGCTGTGGTGGTAGTACATGTTCCTGGTCACCAATCTGCCCAGACTCCAGAAGCTACGAGGAACCAGCATGTGGACGTAGTGGCCCGAAATGCTGCTTTGGCCTCCATGACCCTAGCACTGACCTTACCCGTGCCCAAGCTTCCATGCTTGCCACCATGACCCGAGTACACCCTGGAAGACAAATAGTGGATCCAAGATCACCGATGCCCAGAGTCCAATCAGCAAGGCTGGTATTGTGATATCAGAGGGCGGCTGATCCTTCCTGAAAAGTTAGGACTGTTTCTCCTCTCCAGTCTACATTGAGCCAACCATTTAGGCAAGAAGAAACTACTCGCCCTCCTTGAGTCGGCCTGCCTCCAGTTCCCGCATCAAACAGCCCAGATTCAAAAGATTGTGGACCAATGTGCCGGGTGCCAGGCTATGAAACCCAGCAAAAAGGTACTCCTACATACAGGTACATGGGTATGGGGGAGGGCACCAGGACGGAGCTGGGAAGTGGATTTCACTGAGGTGAAGCCAGGAAGGTATGGGTATAGGTATTTGTTGGTTCTGATAGACACCTTCTCAGGCTGGGTGGAGGCTTTTCCTACAAAACAAGAGACTGCTCAGGTTGTAGCTAAGGTTTTGCTGGAGGAAATCATACCCAGATAAGGCATCCCCAAAACTCTAGGCTCTGATAATGGTCCGGCTTTCATCAGTAATGTCCTACAAGGGCTGGCCCGGGCAGTGGGGACTAATTGGAAACTGCATTGTGAATATAACCCCCAGAGCTCAGGGCAGGTAGAAAGAATGAATCGGACCCTAAAGGAGACCTTATCTAAATTAGCCATTGAGACTGGCGGAGACTGGGTGGCCCTCCTACCCTATGCCATCTTCCGGGTTTGAAATTCACCATATGTACATGGATTGACACCTTTTGAAATTCTATACAGGGCTCCGCCCCCCATTATTGTCCGAACCCTACTGGACCAAGACCCCAGTATGGCCCCAAATTACTTGGCCAGCTTAAAAGCCCTACAGGAGGTCCAACGTGAAATCTGGCCCATAGTGCGCGCCTTGTATGAGACAAAGGACACATCGAACCCGGAACATGGCATTGTCCCAGGGGATTGGGTATGGGTAAAGAGGCACAGAGCCCGCACTCTGGAAGAAAGATGGAAAGGCCCTTACCTGGTCATTCTGGTTACCCCCACTGCTCTTAAGGTTGATGGCATCTGGCCTTGAGTCCATCACTCCCACGTGCGTCAAGCCAATCATCAGGAACAGAAAGAGGCTAGAGAGTGGAACGCACGGCGGCACCCAGATAACCCATTGAAGCTGAAGCTTTTGTGACCCCGGGAACATGCAGAGTCTTCAGGAGCAGCCACGGAAGGGTTGGCTGGTTGCTCTGATCTTGCTCAATGCCCAGAGCAGGAGCCTCACAGAAACCAACCCTCACCAGCCCTATAAGCAAATCTGATACTCACCAATGGGGAGACTCATACCACCCTTAACGAGACTACTCGCACTGCCCCCGTAGGAACTTGATGGCCAGAGCTTCAATTCTGCTTTAGAGACATCATGGGTTTAGAGACCCACCCATGAATGCCAGCCCACAGATACAGATAGAATCAAGGTCACCTTCACTGACAGTGGCAAAGAGGACACTCCCGGGTGGATACAAGGCAAGATGTGGGGACTTGTGTTTTATAAATATGGTGGACATTCTGGCTCAACCGTAGTAATCAGATCAAAATTTGAGTCCATGGGGCCACCATCCAAAATGGTAGGCCCCAACAAAGTACTTAAGCCGCCCTATGTAGAGCTACCTCTCTGACCTTGCACAACCCCAGTCCCTACCCAGCCTCACACAAAGGCTAGTATTAAAACTCCAGGACCATTACGCATTAGCCCTCCCTTGGTGAAGCCCAGTCTCATGACCGGGTCCACAGACCCCCTCTGGAATCTGGTAAATGCTGCATTCCTAACATTGAACCACACCAACCCTAATATGACTACCTCCTGCTGGCTGTGCTATGATATGAGGCCCCCATTCTATGAGGCAATAGGTCTAAATGTCACCTACGATATCTCGACTAGTGAAAACCCCACTCAATGTTCCTGGGGAGACCATAAGAGAGGTCTGACCATACAACAAGTGAGCAGCCAAGGAACCTGCTTAGGGAAGGTGCCAGTGGGAAAACAGGACCTATGTGCTGTTGTAGAAAACAACCCCACCTGGGGCGATGGTATTAAGTGGGTAATTCCAAAAGGCAATGGATGGTGGATATGCTCACAGTCCAGGCTCACCCCTTGCCTATCAATTAATGTGTTTAACGGCTCTAAAGAATTCTGTGTGCTAGTGGCTGTGCTGCCCCACATCATCCATCATTCTGAGGAGAGCCTATATTCATACTGGAATACAGGAACAGGTGAGAGAAAGAAGAGAGAGCCTATTTCTGCATTAACCATTGCTACCCTACTTAGCCTAGGGGTGGCTGGGGCAGGAACTGGCATAGCCTCCCTGGCTACTCAACATAAAGGGATGTCCTCACAGCGCACGGCCATAGACGAGGATATAGAGAGGATAGAAGCCTCCATTAGTCACCTAGAAAAATCCCTTACCTCTCTATCTGAGGTAGTGCTTCAGAACCGACGGGGCCTAGACTCATTGTTCCTTCAGCAGGGGGGAATATGTGCTGCCTTAGGGGAGCAATGTTGTTTTTATGCTGACCATTCAGGGGTAGTTAGGGAGTCTATGTCTAAAGTGAGGGAAGGACTGGCAAAAAGGAAACAGGAAAGGGAAGCCCAAGAAAATTGGTTCGAAGCTTGGTTCAATAGGTCCACCTGGTTCACTACCTTGGTCTCTACCCTGGTGGGCCCTCTGGTCACACTACTGCTTATCTTAACCTTTGGTCCTTGTATTCTGAATAAGCTAGTGACCTTCATGAAAGATCGAGTTAGTACAGTCCAACTAATGGTCCTGAGGCAGCAATACGAACAGTTACCTAGCCCTGAGGATGTTTACGCTGGTCACCCAGATGAGCATGATTCCTCATTATGAACAATTAAAGGGAGGAATGTTAGGGTACAAATGTTAGGATACCTTTGAGGCTTGCAGCCCACTCAGCCTGAAACCAGCCATGGCTAACATGACCCAAGCCACCACTTACTGGAACTAAGGGAGGTGGGATGGTTTCTGGGAACAGGGACTGTTTCTGGTTAATCTTGCTAAAACGCTATGTGAGTCAATGAGTTGAGACACCTGGTGTTTACCAAATTCCTGATAAATAATCTTCAAGTAATCTTGCCCCACTACCAAGATGTGGGTGATATCAGAAATATGTGACCCCAGGAACCATAAAAATTGCTGTGTGACCGTGACTAATGTCTAAAAAATATAAAAGCAGCCTGAACTTTGTATTCGGGGTCCGTGTTGAAACCCACTGCGTCAGGCGGATACCCGGACCCCAGCTGGCTGGAAATAAACCTTGCTTTGTGGCTTACGCTACCGTGAGTGTCTTTTATTCCTCTGAGTGGTGGTCAACCTCGGACCCCAACAATATTATATGTCTATGTCTATATGTATGCATCTATATAACATCTATATATTGTATTTCAAGTGTGTTTTTATAATGAAGATGTGTACAAGGGAAAATGTCAATTATGCTACTTTCTAATATGGTACAGTAGCAACCTCAAACATAAAAGCTGGCAGGTCTAAAAGTACTTACAATAGAGTTCCATGGGATTCAGAGAAAATTGAGATAAAAAATATTAACGATTTGATTAATAAATATGGTCTTTCTGCAAAATTTATAATTCCACCTAGCAGTGGTTTATAGGTATTGGAGCAACATTATGTTTTATAAAGTTACTCTTAGGCAATGATGCTTTATAATGCTACTGAGATAGTTGTTAGGGAGAACAAATGCAAGCCATGTTAGTGAAGGATGGAATGCGGGAGGTCCATGAGTTCCCCAAAGATGGCAATTAGCCAGGGAGAAACGGCCCCTCTCTTTCCCCAGAGGCACCTGTTGTTGCCCAAATCTTTGCCCAGAAACATACTCCTCCTGCTGGCAATAAAAAAACTAACACCTGCCATCTAACCCAACTTGGGGGACTACCAGTTGCTGCTCCCTCTGCATGTCCCTCCAGCCAGCCTTTCCTTTCTCTTCTCTACAAATAAAACTTCTGTGATTTTTACTGCTCCAGTTTCTACATTTGATATCTACCTATGAGCAAAGAAAAAGAACTCTGACTACCCAAAAATCCCAGTGTATTATTAGGATTGGATTCCCACCCTTGCAAGCAGCTTACTGGAAACACCCTACCACTTATCAAAAGGACCACACCTAGCCTCAAGGGAATGACAAACTCACCTTGCCCAGGGTTGGATCTGGCTGAGCATCCATCTCTTCTAGCTTCTCCTAGCAACTGTTGATCCTGTAAAAAATCTCCTGCCCAGCCAAACTGACTCTCCAGACCCCTCTCCATAAGTTGCAGTGGGATTCTGGCTTTGGCTGGAACCTGGCTTCTGTAGGGCTTCTTTAAGAATAAAGCCTGTGCTGGTGTTTGAACTGTGTTCCTGCCACTTTCAGTCTAACCATAGTTAGTTCCTATTTCCAAAAGTTTGCAGCTTACATGTAGAAACACAGTTCCTTGAGCAGAGGGTCATGCAGGTAACACAGGAGGCTGAGGTAGGAGATGGAGAGTTCAAGGATGGAGCCAGACCCTGTCTCAAAAAACAAAGCAAAACAAACACAAAATCAAAATGAACTACAAAAAACATCAATAACAAAAACAATAATTGCAACTAAATACAGTTTATTTTGTGCAGTGACTTGTCAAGGAAAAAAAATGCTGTACCCATAATTTAACAGGCAGGAAAAACTTTATGTAAGACTATTACAATAGAGGAGTGTAGAGTCAAGTTCACTGAAACAGGAGGCTGGAGAACTTTTCAGCACTGTGGTGAGCTAAGGTAAGTCCCAGAGGACTTTCGAAGAAAATCTGGTCAAGGTAATTATTCCATTTGTGTTTGCTAATTTCACTTACCACTGTAGGGCACCTACCTTTCCCCTGAAACAAGTATGTAGGGACCCTATCTTTCTTGTTCATTCCATTTCAAAGTGATGGCCTCCAGCTCTGTAAGAATGACATTCCTGGATTGTAAACTGTGGAGGAGCCTGGGAAAAGATTTGCAATTCAAAGATGTAGAGAAAGAATTTGCTGTTGAAACTTTCTCATGTAAATGTTCTAAGAAAGGGAAGCTAGGGTTCTGCAGTTGGAAAGAAATCTGTCTAAACTTTAAGCAAGCTGAGGGGAACAGGGGCCATCTTAGTTACTAAGGGCATTTATTGTTTCTGGCAGAGATTTTGCAAATGTCTTATGAAATTCTAAAAATGCAATCATTGCTTTTGTTTTTCTCTTTTATTATGTTGATTAGTGCAAGGTAGAGTACAAGTGTTGCAAACACACACCATTGCTTTGTTTCAAATTGTAGGCAAAAATATTTGTTCTTTTGCCAAGTGTGGTTGTAAGAAGTACCCAAACTGCTTTTGCTAAAAAGCACTGATTCTTTCCTGGACCTACAAATTAACTAAAAAACAGGAGAAGCTTGGCATCCCTGACTCCATTTTCTATCTGTCTTCTCTCTAACTTATTCTTTTAGATTCTAGGGAAGACAGATAACAATCTTCTTGGCAAAGGACAGAAAGTGTAACAGTAGACCTTCCTTTTAATGGGTCGTCTGCCTGGCTCCAGATAATAACTCCAGGACCTCTCCCAGAACAAAGATTGAGATGACGATCACTCAGACCACACCTGTGAACTGTTTCTGCATACCTTTTGTCTCTTGTCCCTAAGTCTTTGTCTATCTAAACCTGTAACACAGGTTTGTACCAGGGAAGATGCCTGAAGATGAGCTGAGTGCTTACTCTGCCTCTTCCCAGGGCATGCCCCAAGTCTTATAATAAACCTCTTTTCTCTTCCTTTCCCATGCCTCTTTGAAGGACTGAAGGACAGACCTCAGGAGGTCAAGGAGACACTTCTCCTCCCTAGGAAATGCCTGTTTGCACCTGAAAGGCATCTCCTGCCATCAGGCAATGCAAATAGGCCATAAAACCCCACTCCCTACCCTGGCCCACGGGATCACCGGTTTCCGGGTCCCCCTGCATTCTCCAATATGCAGTCTTTCTCTTCTCTTTTCTCCAACTAAATTCTCTACAAATAAAATCTTTCTGACCTCTGTGGTTAGAGTCTGTCTGTGCCTTCATTCTCAGAGCAGGCTCAAAAATCCTGAGCACCTGAAATTCCTTCACGTGTCATCCGTGCATCATCTTTTTGGGGCGTTTAAGGGTGGGTGGCCGGATCTGACATAGGAATCCCAAAGGTTGGGCCTATGATCCAAAACTCCTATTTCACGGTGTTGGTAGAAAATTTTGTAGGTGTTGGTCAGTCATGCAAGGCTGCTTAAACTGATTTTACTCGAAAACAGATGCCTTACTAGGGCCCACGAATTAACTAAAACTGAAGGAAAGGTTGGCATTTCTATCTCCATTTTGTAACTTGGTCCTTTGCTCTGAGCCAATCTTTCCTGCAATCACCTTGGAATTGAGGTGATAAGGAACAAAAACTACCCCAAAGAACACCAGCCCAACAGGAGAGATGATCCCTGCAAATGAGTACCATTGCCTGTAATGATAAGGCTGCTCCCTGCAGTAGGAGGAAACACCTCTCAGGACCTGATCCCCACACCAAGTGTTGACAGTGATGACAGCTTCTGTGGAACACTCAAAAAAGAAAAGCACTGAAATAATGACTCACCAAGCCACCTCTAGGACTAGGACTATGTTTATTTTCTGTTCCCTGATTGAATTCTTTGTGTATGTAAAGTTGAAGCTCATGTCTACATGCCCCAAAATGAGTTTGGGACTGGAGTTCAAAATTCCAGTTTCAGTCACAGGAAAAAAATATATAAATATATAGATTTCTTCTCCAATGCCAAGACTTTTAATCACAAATAGATTTTAAATATTTTCAAATTGTTTTTGTACATAGTTCACAAGTATTTTTTTTTCTTTTGATCGCTTGTTATAATTGCATTGGTTGAGACTTTGAATGTCAAATTTATCTTTCATCCTGAGAATATATTATCATGTTTATATTTTACAGAAATTTCTTTTCCAGTAGCATGTTATAGGTCTTTGCTTCAATGTGTGTAAAGAATGTAAATTTTATTTTTGTACTTATTTTAATAATATTTTTACCTGGTTTTCACATCAGAGTGTTGATAGCTTCAGAAAATGAATCAAGAATTTTCCTTCTTATTTAGTTTTGGAGATTATTTTGTGTAGGATTCATACCTATTCTAAAAGTGTTTTCTAGGGGCTAGTAGAATGGCTTCAGTGGTAGAGTGCCTGGCCTAGCAAATATGAGGCCCTGAGTTCAAACTGCAGCACTGCCAAAAAAAAAAAAAAAGCATTCCAAAATTCATATTCTGCTGAGAATTTATTAGTACTAGTTGGATATTAAAAGAAACAGAGTTTAGAGAAAGAAAATTTGTTATTCCAGGGTATATTATATTTTATCATATTTAAAATATTAAAATTATGTTAAAGATTCAATTTGACATTTCAGTTAATCATTTTTATTATAAAACATAATTTTCAAATCTGTTTTTTAAATAGATTTCCTCCCCCTTAGGTTACTTCTTAAGATTTTGATTATAAAGAATGTTTAATGAGAATTTGATAGTTTGATCAAATTATGACTTATTTGCTTAGGTGGATTCCAAATAAATACAAAGATTGGATTTGTACAGAATAATTTCTCCTATGAATGTGGGATCATTCACTGAAAAAACTGTCAGTTTTCCCAGAGAAAGTTAGCCATTTCTAACAAAATCCACAAATGTTAGATCCATGTCAAACTCCAATTACAGTTTCAAACATATCCAATGTGCTAAATTAGTAGGCAATTAAGTTTTATCGATCAGTTCTATTTTCATAATAACAGGTGCATATTATTTTGTTGAACTAGACATTTGTTTAAAAAATAGAACTTCAGAGTTTCAACACTAACCTGAGCAAGTCTTTAAACGGTAAAACAAGAAAAATGTTTTTTTTCCACTAGCAAAATCATTGGTTGTCAATATGGACATATGGCATCTTTTTCTCAAAGCATCTTAGTCCCTGCATAGGTAATCTGCCTCAAGTATTTTGTCTAATGTTGACAGGTGAATAACGTAATATTTTATTTTCCAATATGCAGAATAAAATTAGCACCATTTATGAAATATCCCTCCAGAATGCTTATACATCTGAACAATAAAGAGTAGGTAGACAATATACTTTCAATGTGGAGAATTTGGAGAGCAAGAGTCTCTCTCTAGAAACAGAATGCTATGAAGTTCACTAAGCTTCAGAATTAAGACAAACTAAAAACAATGGAAAATGCTTAGATTGTTTTGACTTGATTTCTAAGAACACATTTGCTTTTTATTTATTTACTTTTAAGGGACTGCAGTTTGAACTCAGGGCTTCACGCCTACAAAGCAGGTGTTCTACGACTAGATCCACTCCTCCAGTCCATTTTGCTCTGGTAATTATGGAGATGGGATCTTGGGAACTATTTGTCTAGGCTGGCCTCAAACCTCTATTCTTCTAACTCAGTCTCCCAAGTAGTTAGGCTTACAGAAGTAAGCCACCAGTGCCAGCTTAAAAACATTTTTATGAGAATAAATATTCATGGAATCTGACAAAATTACAAGATCTATTCCATACCAGAGTGACTCTAGTAGGCAATGATGTGTTGTGCATCTGTAATAATTAAGAGTAAATCTCAAATGTCTTCCCAAAAAAATGACAAGTGAGGAGATGGTAATACTAATTAGCTGTATGTAGTCATTCCACACTGTGTACACGTGCCAAAATGTGTAAAATTACGATTGTCAATTAAAATAATATTTATGAAAAAGGAATGCTGGAAATGTAGCTCAGTAGTAGAGCTCTTGCCTACCATGCACAAAGTCCTGGGTTCAATCCCAGCATCACACACACATGCACACACACACACATGCACACACACACACATGCACACACACACACACATACACAAATGGCAACTTTAGAATTGCCTATATTGAACTTGACAAAAGATATTGCCATTCTAAGATCACAATCACTGCCACACTAAAGCATTTAAGCTTTGCCAGAGTGGTGTCACACCCCTGTGATCCCAGAACTTAGAAGCAAGAGTCATAGATGACTCTCAGAATTTGAGTGGTAAGTGCATGGAGCCTGACCCATTACTTGTACCCAATGTCTGGGCATTGCCTTCTTAGCAATGATGTCTCATTTTTGTATTGTCATAAAACTAACAAATTACTTTATTGCAGACAGTAAGCCTCCCATACTAATGAACAGCTAGAGTTATTATAGCTCACAAGTGTATTTTGGAGATTACATGAGTCAACGTATGACAAGCCTTTAGCCTTGTGCTTAGAAAATAACCACTCAATAAATCACAGTTATTACCATGTACTACTTTTAAATAAATGTTAATTTGAAAAATGGTAAAAACGAATAAGACATTTTGTATCACGGCCTCTCACTATTGCAAATAGCAAAGACATTACTTAATTTATCCTGCTTTAATTGCCAAAAGTGTTCAGTAGAGGTTGCAACAAACTATTTGAAGACAGTGGTTTGTATTCCTGGGCTTCAATTTGTATACATACAGAGCTTAAGCTGTGCCTCATACAGACTTTAAAATGGAGATTACAGAGAAAGCAAATGATTCAATAACTTCAGTGGATCTAACTTCCATTCTGTCTGTGTGATCTGCAGGTGTCCATAGGACTAACATAGCCAATATTCTTAGATCCAGAGCAGAAAAAATACAAAGACTGTATTTTCATCTATATCATAATTTTTCCTTCAAGTAGCTATGTTATATTTTCTTATTTTCCTCCACATCATTTATTTATGGCTTATAATGACTCCCTCTATTTCAGGATAACCATTCTGTAGATCAGTTACATAGGTGTTTTTTTCATTATATAGATTGGGTGTCTTTAAGACCTAAAACTCAGTAAGCTGTAGGCCATCAATCATTAGGAGATAATGCTTACAAGTAATTGACCAATAACTTCCAGAATATACACCTGACATCCTCTTAAAATGTTTCTATGGTTTAACATATCATATGCTTACTTAATCAACCTCATGACCACATTTACAAATAATAAGTATAAGATTCAATGAGTGTTGGAAGTGTGTACAGCTCTGTGATCATCTTCATTATTCTAGAGAATTTTTTTAACTGAGTACTTTATTAGCTCTAATTTTTGTGTATTCAGAATCTAGGACTCCAAATTTGTTTGGTTTATTTTCACAACTTTTCTCATTTTTTTAAAAGACTTCATTCTTCTGTGATGTTTTACTTTAGAGGAGAGGCTGCAGGAATTTCCCACAGACTCCTCTTCCCATACACATACAACCCTTCCCTGTCACTCAAGTTCTGTCATTGTTGTGTTGCAATTGATGAACCTACATGAACACTTCATTGTCACCTACCACATGGTTTGCATCAGGGTTTATTCTTGGTGTCATATATTCAGTGAATTTTGGCATTTGTACACCAATATACTATCATACAGACTATTTCCATGACCTTGAAAATTGTTTTGTTCATTTCATTGAGGCTAACAGATGAAGAATCATTCTGTATTTCCTTTTAAACATCTACATTAAAATATTTTAGAATCCTTTTGTGCAGCTTATTTCAGAAGGATTAAAAGGAAGTTTTAAATGCTTTGAAAAGGCTACTGTTTGTCCTAACTTGTCCATTACTTCAGGAGGCAAACACTTAAAACATGTACCTGTACATATTTTTGGTAAATTTACTTCAGGCAGAGAATTTTAGCACTGGGAGATTGTTGAGTCAGATTACTTGCTTGTAATCTCAGCACTCAGGACACTGAGGAAGTAGGATCACAAATTTGAGGCCAGTTTATGCTGCACAACAAGATTTTGTCTCAAAAAAAAAAACAAAAACAAAAGTACAGCAATAACAACAAACCCAAATCAACAACAACAAACAAAAGCAATCCTTCCAGTGGGATCATCTAGCAACCTGGAATGAATAACAATTCTTGAAAAAGGAATCTTTGTGAGAGCACCACCTCTGTTTTGTACACCAGGTACCAGGAATGTAGAATGTGATCCTTCAAAGCTCTGGCTGAACTAGAGATACAAAGATGGTATGAAGACAAGCAAAACGTTGCAAAACTCAGTGTTCTTAATAAGATCCAGCTGTTTATTTTGGGTGTTTTTGTTTGTTTTGGTAAGACAATGATTTGTACTCAGGGCTTTGTGCTTGCAAAACAGGTGCTCTACCATCAGCTCATTATTTTGAGTAAATATTTCTAGACTGTTATCTACCACTATTTAATTTCTACAGTTATGAAAATGATATTCTGAGCACCTTTGTCATCTTGGTTGATCTTAAGGTGTCAGTTTCCAGGGACTCCTTGTAATACTTTGATTGACATTGCCCAATTTGAGTTTTTAAAGTTATTAAAGTGTTATTTTAGATATATTCTCCATTGCTTCATGTTCACTGTGAAGTTTCAGTGAGCAGGAATAAATTTTTAAATTTCTATAAGATTACTATTTTCCATAGAAATGTTCAGTTAGTAAGAAATCATACAATTTTGCCTATTAACACATTCTCTGGGAGAGGACAAAAGAAAATATCTCATGTCACCACTAACATTCAATGTTACCACTAATTTTCAATTAAGGATCATGAGTCAATCAGCCTGTTGATATGTCATCTGAATAAACTCTGAGAGAGCTGATGGTTGTTTCTTTTTAAGGAAAATTTTTATTTCATGATAAAGAATTTAAATGAATGTGTGCTAAGTTAAAATATTCCATCCCTTTCCTTGTTGTAGTTATAACTGATTTACTTGTCAATGTTGGAATGATAGTTTAAATAATGCAATCTGCAAACTCTTAGAGAAATTTTAACTCTAAAATATTTTTGGGGGGAGATTCCAAGATGGCGACTAGAGGGAGGATGTAGAAAGTGTGCTTCCTAAAATAAAATCTTGGAGAGAAGCTGGAGATACACATTACAGGAAAAACCACTGAGAGAGGGAAAATGTTGACTCCTCCACACCCCCAGCCCACTCATAGCATCTCCACTTCACATTAAATGGAGAAACCAGGAGGGTTCCCAAGCCACCAGATGCCAGCTTCTACTGGCTTGGGAGAAGCAGACCACCAGGTGACCTAAACGGAAGGTGGTACTCCCACAGACAACCCTGGGCCAGGTCAGCATAGCCCCCTGGACAGACCAAACCCCACCCAGGGAAAAAAGAGAAAAAAACCAAACTGAATAATAAACAACAAAAAAAAAAGACACGTAGCAAAGAGGGTGGGCCACCCTGAGTACCAAAGAGGGGAAAAGGGAAAATCCCTCACGGAACTGTAAATAAACAAGCTGGCCAGCGAAGGCAGGAGCGGTGGCACACACCCAGCAACCAGGAGCAGGAAAACTTGTAAAAGTGGTGATGGAAGGAAAACTCCACAGGAGAGGTGGGAAGACCCACTTCCCACGTGAGCTGTAAATAAATACACTGGCCTGAGAAAGTGGGTGCAGTGCCACCTCCCCCAGTGTGCTTGGAAAGGGGAAAGCTTATAGCAGTGGCGGTCTTGTCCAGGAGAACTTGAAATAAACAAAGCCAGAGGTGCTAAGTAAGTGCTAAGCTCACTCCTGAGATCTGCATAAATAAAGCCTCCAGCAACAGCAGGCTGACAACAGTGGGCAAGTGAGCCATAGCCTCAGATACCATTCACAGAAGGAAATAACAAAAATCAACCTATACGCACCCAATGTCAATGCCCCCAATTTCATCAAACATACCCTGAAGGACCTCAAAGCATATATTAACTCCAACACAATGGTCATGGGAGACTTTAACACCCCATTATCATCAATAGATAGGTCATCCAAACAAAAAATCAATAAAGAAATCCTAGATCTAAAATATACAATAGATCAAATGGACCTACTTGATGTCTACAGAACATTTCATCCAACTTCTACACAATATACATTCTTCTCAGCAGCCCATGGAACCTTCTCCAAAATAGATCATATCCTAGAACACAAAGCAAGCCTCAGCAAATATAAGAAAATAGAAATAATACCATGCATACTATCTGATCACAATGCAGTAAAAGTAGAACTCAACAACAAAAGTAAAGACAAAAAACATGCAAACAGCTGGAAACTAAATAACTCACTACTTAATGAAGAATGGATTATTGATGAAATAAAAGAGAAAATTAAAAAGATCCTGGAAGTCAATGAAAATGAAAACACAACCTACCAGAACCTATGGGACACAGCTAAGGCAGTCCTGAGAGGAAAGTTTATAGCCATGAGTGCATATATTAAAAAGGTTGAAAGATCTCAAATCAATGACCTAATGACACATCTCAAACTCCTAGAAAAACAAGAACAAGCAAATCCCCAAACAAACAGAAGGAGAGAAATAATAAACATAAGAGCTGAAATCAATGAAATAGAAACCAAAAAAACCATACAAAGAAACAATGAAACAAAAAGTTGGTTCTTTGAAAAAATAAACAAGATCGACAGACCCCTGAAACCTGATTAAAATGAGGAGAGAAAAAACCCAAATTAGTAGAATTAGGAATGCAAAAGGGGAGATAACAACAAACACCATGGAAGTCCAGGAAATCATTAGAGACTACTTTGAGAACCTATATTCAAATAAATTTGAAAATCTTAAAGAAATGGACAGATTTCTAGATACATATGATCATCCAAAACTGAACCAAGAGGAAATTAATCACCTGAATAGACCTATAACACAAAATGAAATTGAAGCAGCAATCAAGAGTCTCCCCAAAAAGAAAAGTCCAGGACCTGATGGTTTCTCTGCTGAATTCTATCAGACCTTTAAAGAAGAACTGATAACAACCCTCCTTAAACTGTTCCACGAAATAGAAAGGGAAGGAAAACTGCCTAACACATTTTATGAAGCCAGTATTACACTTATCCCAAAACCAGGCAAAGACACCTCCAAAAAGGAGAACTATAGGCCAATCTCCTTAATGAACATTGATGCAAAAATCCTCAACAAAATAATGGCAAACTGAATTCAACAACACATCAAAAAGATTATTCACCATGACCAAGTAGGCTTCATCCCAGGAATGCAGGGATGGTTCAACATACGAAAATCAATAAACATAATAAACAACATTAACAGAAGCAAAGACAAAAACCACTTGATCATCTCAATAGATGCAGAAAAAGCCTTTGATAAGATCCAACACCATTTCATGATAAAAGCTCTAAGAAAACTAGGAATAGAAGGAAAGTACCTCAACATTATAACAACTATATATGACAAACCTACAGCCAGCATTATACTTAACAGAGAAAAACTGAAACCACTCCCTCTAAAATCAGGAACTAGACAAGGATGCCCACTATCTCCACTCCTATTCAACATAGTACTGGAATTCCTAGCCAGAGCAATTAGGCAAGAAGAAGGAATAAAAGGAATACAAACAGGTAAAGAATCTGTCAAAATATCCCTATTTGCAGATGATACGATCCTATACCTTAAAGACCCAAAAAATTCTACTCAAAAGCTCCTAGACAACATCAACAGCTATAGCAAGGTAACAGAATAAAAAATCAACATTGAAAAATCATCAGCATTTCTATACACTAATAATGAACAAACTGAGAAAGAATACATGAAAACATTTCCATTTACAATAGCCTTAAAAAAAATCAAATACCTAGGTGTAAACCTAACAAAAGATGTGAAAGACCTCTACAAGGAAAACTATAAACTTCTGAAGAAAGACATTGAGGAAGACTATAGAAAGTGGAGAGATCTCCCATGCTCATGGATTGGTAGAATCAACATAGCAAAAATGTCTATACTCCCAAAAGTAATCTACATGTTTAATGCAATTCCCATCAAAATTCCAATGACATTCATTAAAGAGATTGAAAAATCTACTGTTAAATTTATATGGAAACACAAAAGGCCATGAATGGCCAAGTCAATACATAGTCAAAAGAACAACACTGGAGGTGTCACGATAGCCAACTTCAAACCATATTACAAAGCAATATCAAAAACAAAAACAGACATGAAGACCAGTGGAACAGAATGGAGGACTCGGATATGAAGCCAAACAACTATAACCAACTTGTCTTTGACAAAGGCGCTAAAAATATACAATTGAGAAAAGACAGCTTCAACAAAAACTGCTGGGAAAACTGGTTAGCAGGCTGCCATAAACTGAAACTAGATCCATGTATATCACCCTATACCAAGATTAACTCAAAATGGATCAAGGATCTTAATATCAGACCCCAAACTCTAAAGTTGATACAGGAAAGAATAGGAAATACTCTGGAGTTAGTAGGTATAGGTAAGAACTTTCTCAATGGAACACCAACAGCTCAGCAACTTAGAGATAGCATAGATAAATGGGACTTCATAAAACTAAAAAGCTTCTGCTCAACAAAAGAAATGGTCTCTAAACTGAAGAGAACACCCACAGCCTGGAAGAAAATATTTGCCAGCTACACATCAGACAAAGGACTGATAACCAGAATATATAGGGAACTCAAAAAACTAAATTCTCCCAAAATTAATGAACCAATAAAGAAATGGGCAAGTGAACTTAACAGAACTTTCCCAAAAGAAGAAATTCAAATGGCCAAAAAACACACGAAAAAATGCTCACCATCTCTAGCCATAAAGGAAATGCAAGTTAAAAACACGCTAAGATTCCACCTCACCCCTGTTAGAACAGCCATCATTAGCAACATCACTCACAACAGGTGTTGGTGAGGATTTGGAGAAAAAGGAACCCTTTTACACTGTTGGTGGGAATGCAAACTAGTACAACCACTCTGGAAAAAAATTTGGAGGCCTCTTAAAAATCTAAATATGTATCTACCATATGATCCAGCAATACCACTCTTGGGGATATACCCAAAAGAATGACACAGGTTACTCCTGAGGCACCTGCACACCCATGTTTATTGCGGCACTATTCACAATAGCCAAGTTATGGAAACAGCCAAGATGTCACACCAATGATGAATGGATTAAGAAAATGTGGTATCTATACACAATGGAATTTTATGCAGCCATGAAGAAGAACAAAATGTTATCATTCGCTGGTAAATGGATGGAATTGGAGAACATCTTTCTGAGTGAGGTTATCCTGGCCCAAAAGTCCAAAAATCATATGTTCTCCCTCATGTGAGGACATTAGATCAAGGGCAAGCACAACAAGGGGATTGGACTATGAGCACATGATAAAAGCGAGAGCACACAAGGGAGGTATGAGGATAGATAAGACACCTAAAAAACTAGATAGCATTTGTTGCCCTCAACGCAGAGAAACTAAAGCAGAAACTTTAAAGCAACTGAGGCCAATAGGAGAAGGAGACCAGGAACTAGAGAAAAGGTTAATTTGAGAAGAATTAACCTAGAAGCTAACACACATGCACAGGAAAGCAATGCAAGTCAACTCCCTGTATGGCTATCCTTATCTCAAGTAGGAAAAACCCTTGGTCCTTCCTATTTTTGCTTATACTCTCTCTTCAATAAAATTAGAGATAAGGGCAGAATAGTTTCTGCTGGGTAGCGAGGTGTCAAGAGGGGTAAAGGGTGGAGGGAAAGGGGGAGAAGTGACCCAAACATTGTATGCACATATGAATAAAATAAAAATTAAAAAAAAAACAAAAAAAATTTTTGTCATTGAAATGACATTCCATAATTTCAAAGGACAATATATTTACTAAGTAGCAGAAAAACAACCCTTCAATTTAAACTTTTGGTTATTTCTAATTTTTCTACAACAGTAGTAATATTTTTTAAATAATTTTATGTTTATTTCAGGAAGGTCACTATAAAGAATAATCTCATTCAATTATCATAAAAAATATATATGTTCACTTACTTTATAGTCTCAATTACTTTTATTAAACAAAGTGAAACTGGGGTCAGTAACTTAAAACTGTAATCCTAGCTACTTGGGAGGCTGAAATTGTTAGGATCAAGGTTCTAGGCCAGCCCAGGCAAAATATTTGTGAGACCACACTGAAAGAACAGCTGGGCACAGTTGTAGATCTTGCTTGTTATCCTAGCTACCATGGAAAGCTTAAAATAGGAGGATAGTGGTCTAAACTGACCTAGGCAAAATTGGAGTCCCCATCTTCAAAATAACCGCAGCAAAAAGGGCTGGAGATGTGAGTCAAGGAGTAGATCACACCTCATAAACAAGAAGCACTAAAATTAAAACTCCAGCACCACCAAGAAAAAAGAGTGAAGAACTGACATATATTATTTTCCTTTGGCCATCAGTTCTCTTTGGAAATAAGAGCTTAAAAGTAATACAAATGAATTATTAATGTATATGAAGAAACAGGTAAGACCTTGTCTTGGTAAACTATTCAGGTGGCTTATGAACTCACAGTCAATACAGACAGGAGGCCTGAGTGTGAATCCTCACTGTGTCAGTGGTGGATATGGACATACAAGAGGGAGAAGCCACAGAACAATGCAAACCAGGATGGGCTGCTGCAGTGAAGATGTCTTCACGTGGGAGAGGCATGTGAGGGCAATGTTCTCAGTTTCCTTCTTTAGTCATTTAGCAGGTAGTTTTGTCATGGGAGTGATTTCATTCCATGCCATAATAAAATGTAATAGGATGAGCGACCTTAATACCTCTCTGTGTAAGTTTTCTAATAAGATAATCAATAAGTCTTTCAATATATTTCTGACATTAAAATGTTATAAAGTTAAAATTAACATTTTCAGCAGTTATGTTTACATTTCCATACTAAGTACTTTACTATAAGAAATGATAGAAGGTTGGAATATAGCTCAGAGCTATAGCACTTGCCTACAACACACGAGCCGCTGGATTGGATCCTAGACATTCTAAAAAAGAAAAAAATGATGATGTTGATAAGATGATATTAATAAAATAATGATAATATAGCCTGCAAAAATCTCAATTCATTTCTCTTTCTTCCTGGCCATACATCTTTCTCAAGATTTCACTATTTTACGTCATCCTGTTTTATATACATGCAACAGTCTGTCCAGCTTTAAAATAGATAACTGACTTTGCTATATCTATTTTGCTACCTCCTCAAATAACAACCATCTGTCCAGGAACATTTTAGCTCCCTCTTTTCCATACAGCAGTGTTGCTTCTTCCATCAAATATTGCCTTTCCACTCATCTGAACTTCTATAAGTTCGCATCACTGTGTAAGAGTCAATGGAAATGTCAGATCACACATTGGTCAACACCATCTCTATCCCTCCTGTCAGAACCCAACCACCTTTGCACAAATAATTACATTTAATTAATATTATTATTTACTCTCCAATTCACACTATTCTTGAAATACCAGGCATTGTTTGGGAGAACCCACATAGAATGAATTATTTAGAAAATGTGTAGAAAGAGAATATTATTTGCCTAGTCAAATAAGTGGAATGAATTCTGGAGACTGTAGCTAAAAACTAGGTTAAAAAAGTGGACAGTATACCTAAAAACAAAAGCTTACGAAAGATAAGAAAATAATTCGTATATTATACATACTCTTTCCCTTTTGCAAAAATCACCTGATGTTCAATCTGTTTACAAAGTGCTTTGGAAGCATAATCAAGGGAAGAATTCTTTCATTGTCATAGTTGTGCTTATCAACATCGTTTGTAATTATGGAACACTTATGTGGTCCAACAGTCTTCTGAGCACTTCACACTAATTAGCATACTTAAGTTTTTGAAAGAGGGTCTCGCAAAGTTTTTTCCCGGGCTGACTTTGAACTGCAATCCTCTGGATCTCTGCCTAGAAAATAAATTTTGAAAGTTGAATCCAGAGGCACTGTGTACAATGGTGGCTACCCTGACCCTGGGCTGGAGGGTAAAAAAAAAATGGGGAGATGTTGATCAAAGGGTATAAGTTATAAGATGAGTAAGTTCTGGATTTGAGAGGAATGCATGACGACTATAGTTTTAAAATACTGTGCTGTTTACTCGAAATTTGTTAAAATAGTAGATCTTATTTCTCATTGCACATATACACACACAAACCACACAATTTTAACTGTGTGGTAAAGGATGTGCTAATTAATTTGAATGTGATAATCGTTTTGCAATTTATATTTATCAAATCACAACATTGAACAGCTTGAAGACATTCATTTTTTTTGTCAATTACACTTCAGAATGAAAGTGGAGATATCCTGAATTCCAGAATGTATGCTTCTTGGAGATTAAATTGTTCCATGTTCATCTGCACTAAAAATAAGCTGAAAACCACTCCTTGTAGATGTGACATCATTTGAAGTAGGGTTTTGCACATACTAAGATGAGTTTTTACAGAAGTACAATTGGTCCTAATCCCATTTGACTAGAGTCCATAAAAGAAAATTAGGAGAGATAATATACAGAGAATATACAATGTGATGATGAAAGTAGAGTTCAAAGTAATGTTTCCTCAAGCCAAGAAAGGCCAAGGATTGCCAGCAACACAGAAGCTGAGAAAGACTTGGAATGGATTCTCCCCTGGAGGCTGCGGAGAGAACATGTCCAGGTTGACAAATTGATTTCATACTGCTAGTCTCCACAGCTGAGCGAGAACACATTTCAGTTGTTTTAATATCACCAGTGTGCAGAACTTTGTTATGGAAGCCCTGGGAAATTAATACAAATTGTTAACAATTTACTAGAAATGAACACTAATAGTAAATAATGTGACCACGATAAAAACTAAGACGTGAGTAGCACAAATATTATCTAATACCACTCTTTAACAAATAATAGCAAGTAAATTGAATATATTTATAAAATTTCTTCAATATCTACAGATAGTTTACTTTTAGCAGCAAAGAAAACCACATAATCTCTAATGCTACTTGTTAATTATGACAGATATTTAAATGATACTTTGTATCACTAATATTTAATCAATGTCATATGATCTAAAAACATTGTACATAATTACTCTCAAACAAAAAAGGATTCCTGATAAAATTGTTGTAAAATAAATACATTTATATATTACTTACTAATTTTGTAGTGAATAGGTTGAATTGTGAAAATAATTTTATAGCACCAATTATGTAATTAATGTAAAAAATTGCTGTATCAGATTATAGGAGTGATAAAAATTCTTGAATAATTAAATAAATTAATTGGCATTGTTTTGTGTTAGAACAAATTAAAACTAGCACACTATTAGCCAATAGAAATACAAATCTATACCAATAGCTCTTGCAATAAATAGAGCACAGAATAATGCACACTTGTATGCAAATGAACTGAAAAATACTCATCTTAGTTGAAAATGTGTTGAATCATTCGGAAGTAAGAATAAACATCACAACAGGACATATGGACCATCATGTTTATAAGTAAGGATGAATGGTACTAGGGTGAAAGACGTACTGTAAACAGAAAATGCATTATACAATTCTTGTGATTATTACGGCAGGAACCAGAATTTACTGTCCTGTTTTAAAGTTAAGTTTGCGTCAGCCTAGCTTTCATTTATTCCGAGTATTTCAGACTTGTAACGTTCTAGGAAGGTCAGTCCTGTCTCTGTTAAGATAACTTTGGTAATCATGGAAGTGTTGAGGTTTAAAGCTTTGCTTGTGGTTATTTCCCTTCACTTACAAATCCAATGCATTTTACAATCCTCTCTACAGCAGTAACCATCTTGCTTTATCTTCATTTAATGTGATATATACATTAAAAATAGAAATTGCTTATCTAGCATGAAAAAATGTATTATTTTATTAATTAGCAAAACGTGAGGAGTCCCACATTTATATTAAACTTTCCTATTTTAAAAAATTCTTCATCAATTCAATTCAATTCAATTCAACTCAAAAGGTAGCAGTTCATTTAAGTGGGCACTTATTAAGCAAACAACCATGTTCAGATAGAAATAATTTGGCCTCTCTCAACCATCACTTGCTTACTGTTGAGGATAAATTGTATATGTAAAAACACCAAGGTAACAACATGAGGCAATTTATATGGTAAATCTTATCAATAAAGGTGTAAAACTGTAGTGGAGGACTTATTGATATTATACCAAGAAAATCTTGGCACAAATTTAACTTTGAACTAACAATTTCTGCTAGTGATTCACGCCTTTAATTCTGGTTACTCAGGAGGCAGAGATCAGGACTGCATTGTGAAGCCAGGCCAGGCAGAAACTTAATAAGAATCTACCTCAGCTAGTAAGTTGGTCATGGTGGCACAAGTTTGTGATTTGGCTATGCAGGAGATATACATGGCAGTATTGCTGTCTAAGACCAGCCCCAGGCAATATGCAAGACCCTACTGAAAAATAAGCAATGCAAAACAGGGCCAGAGGTTCACTCCTGTAATCCTTAATCCAATTTTCCTTTGGTATTCTGAGAAAATCATCCCACAAAGCATTGCAAATTCTGTCTTAGCCTGTTGACTCGGAGACATGAGGAGCCCAAAGTGATCAGGAGAATGACTTAATTTTTAGTTCAGTGGAATCATTGCTCTGCCTCCTAGTAGACACCTTGGCCACTATGGAACTAAGACTTCTAAGATAGCAGAGTATAAGGTCATGGGAACAGAAAACAAATATTTTCCTAGTGAGTTGTTTGGGGTGACAGTAAGTGGTAACATTCCCATTTCTCTCTATTGATTCCTGGACCTGTGAATCCAGACTGTGGAAGAATCAGTATCATACACTGCATGCTGATTCAAAGAATGTAAAACTTTTGGGGAAACTTGTCCCAACAATGCAAGGTATTCTGACCTAACAGGTACTGCATCTTCAGCAGTCTATTCCTCTGTTCTATCAAGCTAGAGACTTCAAGATGGTAGAGAACATAGTAAGACAAACAAATTCCATGAGTATAAAAGTCCATAGCCATACTTTGTCTGTGAAGTGAGTTCTTTAGTCAAAGCAACACTGTGTGAAATACCATGACAGTGGATAAGGCATTCTTTATGACTATGGATGACAATTTTTGCAGAAGCATTTCCTGCAGGAAAGGCAAATCCAGAATAAGTGTTTATTCCAGTAAGGATAAAGCACTACACCTTCCATGATGGAAAAGGTCCAATGTAATCAACCTGCTACCAGCTCACTGTCTGATCACCTTAGGGAATGATCCATCTCAGGGGCTCAGTGTTTGTCTAGGCTGCAGGTAGCTTGGTCATTTAACAGTGGCCACATCCATGTCAGTCTTATTTATTCAAAGTCCATGTTGTTAGCTCATGCATAACCTCCATCATGGCTACCATGGCTACTTTGCACATGAGTCCATTGGGCAATGAGCAGGATGGCTGGGGACAGAGGTTGCTATCTCCAGATAGCACAGGTCATGTTACCCACTTGATTATTAAAGTTCTCCTCTGTTAAGGTCACCTTTTGGTGAGGGTTCATAGTGAAAAAAGACACCATCATGTCTTTTGCCTATTTGGTGAAGCCCATCCACATACCATTTCCTCAAATAACCATAACACTGATTTTCCAAGGCTCTTACTATCCAACCAGACCATTGGCTCCAGCCCATGAATCCTTATATAGTAACACATCTGACCTTTTTTTATTCCAAGCAAAATGTACAATCAGGTGCCCTGACCTAGTTTTGCCCCCTGTAAAGATTTCTTCACTGTTGTCCTTCAGGAATGTCCCCCAAAACACTGTAATGATGCAGCTGTCCACTTTCAGGTGGCATCTAGATACCATGCAGAACCATCCATCAACCACACCTTAGTTTTCTTTTCTCCTGTCATCTGATCATAGGCCATTGGTGCAGGCTGGGGATGAGAGGCCACTGTAGCAGGGGTAGAAACCATAGTCATTTGGGCTACTTCTTCATGCAACTTCCTGTTGCCTTCAGTACATCCTACTTTCCAATCATGTATCTACCACTTCCATTTGAAGATGGTTTGCTGTTGTGCTTTTGCAACTTTATGGCATGGTAGGTCAGATAACACCCAGTTTATGATGGGCAACTAGGTCATATTGTAACTTATTGTGACTCATGGCAAATATTCATTTCCATGTAGTCCCAGTAGCAAGCCAAGAGCTGTTCCTCAAAGGGAAAGTAGTTGTCTGCAGATGACAGTGGGGTCTTGCTCCAAAATCCTAGAAGCCTCCACTGTGATTAACTTATGGAGGCCTCCCCAAGACTTCAAAGAATATTCCTATCTACCACCAATGCCTCAAGTACCTTTAGGCGTGCTGGATCATACAGAGAAGACTGAACAGCAGCCTAGACCTGTAGCAGAGTTTGCTCCTATATTGGGTTTATGGGCTGTCATAACACACCAAGGCGAGATACCCCCACATGTCCACTAGCCATCTTGCATTTTTGGTTGTGGGGGGATAACCCACTGGAGGGTGGGAAAACACATGGAAAGAGGACCCAGATGTCAATCCTGTCTCACTAGAGATGTCACAAACCAGATGGTCCCAGGCCACCCTCAAGCTTTCTATACACAGACTTAAAGTTGATCGCAGGCTGCCATAGTCAAGCCCTGCTAAGATCAGAAGTACCACCTACCCAAACTTCAAGTCACCTACTAAAAAAGGCTCTTCTTTTCCTATGAAGTGATCACAAGTGTGCACATAAGAAAACAAATACATGACAGTTGCTCCAGGGCAGATCGCACCACAGTAGAGACTTGAACAGGAAGAGAACTTTTCACTAAAGCTAGAAAAATATTAAATTGCTTTTGCAAGTGAGAAGAAAGGGTTGCCCAACCCCTGTCTAACAGCAAGATGATCAACCCAATTATTCCCTCCAGCAACTTGGATAGAGAAACGAACCTTTTGATTTGTCTATGGCTTATCTCCTGGTAGAATCTTGAAAGTGCTTATTGTTTATTGTAGCTGTGTATAAGAAGATAAAGGAAGGAAGAGAGGAAGAAAAAAAAAAAGAGCTGCTATATCTGCAAGCCAGAAAAGAATTATTGTAAAGGCGATAAAACCTTTTCAGATGGTAGATGAAAATAAAAGACAACAAAAAACCTCTTTCACATTTTCAAACTCTATCTGTATAAAATCTGCAAAGTAAAACACAACCTTGGTATATAGATTAAATGAAAATGTGGTATGTGGCTTGAGGATTCTTTCTTAGGATTCCTGTGACATTTAAGAAGTCCCTGGATGAACTTCTCACCTGGGAAAAGGGTGCTAAAAATCTCCACAGTAGTACCTGCTTGGGCCAGGCATGGCAGAAGTATTTACAAGGCTGTGGAATGCACGGTGTATTTGGTCAATCCAATCTAGAGTCATACAAAACTTAAAAAGTTTTAGGTTTGTTATCCTAAAAATATACTACTTGACTGGGAGACTGAAGCACTTCAAAATGAAGGAAAAAAAAAAAAAAGAAATACCTCTGGTCTCCATATTTTCATGGCAGAAGTGAGCTGATTTATATAGCTAAGTATTAGTGTTAGCATGGACAGAATGGTGACGAGGTAAAATGGATGGGCTAGGAGCCCTTGCCAAGATCTCAGAGCATAGAGCCAAAATCTGTAGCAAAAACTATCCAATTTAGTACAAGACATAGATGTTTTTGGTTTTTGTAAGTTATAAAAATGTGCAATAGAAAACGTGTGTTTCCCACAAAGCCCAAAATTCTTACTATCTGGACTATTACAGAAACTGCTTGTAGAACCCTTAACATAGAAGCTACACTGACTGCAACAAAAGTCACAGTAGACTAAATCCATTCTCCAAGGGCAGGAATTAGAACATTGAAAAAGTAATACAGAATTCTGGAAACAGGTGCCTAGCTACATGTTAAAATTGCTACTAGATAGTTCCATGTATTTGTTTTTAATTTACACACATGCTGGCACCATAAATCTCCTTCTGTTTCTTTCTTTCTTTTTTTCTAATTATTATTTTTTTTATTCACATGTGCATACATTATTTGGGTCATTTCTCCCCCCTGCCCCCTTCCCCCACCCTTTCTCCCCTTCCTCTCTCGGTTCCAGGCAGGCCCTGTTCTGCCTTTATCACTAGTTTTGTTGAAGAAAAGAGACAAGCATAATAAGGAAGACAAAATGTTTTTGCTAGTTGAGCTGAGGATAGCTATACAGAAATATTCCTAGCATTGCTTTCATGTACACGTGTTATGACCCATGTTGATTCATCTCTAACTGATCTTTACACTGGTTCCTGACCCCCTTCTCGTGTTGACCTCTGTTGCTTTAAGGTTTGTATTAGTTCTTCTGGAGTGGGGACATCAAACACTTTCATGTTTTGGGTTTTCTACCTATTCCTATATCTCCTGTATATGCTCTCTCCTTGTCATGTCACCCAAGTCCAACCACATTGCTGCATTTGCCCTGGATCTAAAATCCGCATATGAAGGAGAACATACAAGTTTTGGTCTTCTGAGCTTGGCTGACCTCACTCAGAATGATGTTCTCTAATTCTATCCATTTACCTGAAAATGATAAGATTTCATTCTTCTTCAAGGCCGAATAAAATTCCATTGTGTACAAGTACCACATTTCATTGAAAACAAATACATGGAACTATTAAAAGGGTACATGCATTTTTAAGGAAATGTAACAAACATGTTAAAGTTAGTTCCCATGGACATAGGGAAGGGAAGTGGGGATTGGGTTGAAGAGCAATACATAAAATTAAATTAAATTAAAATAAAATAAAACATGAGAAGAAAAGTGTGGGTCAATGACAAGGTTTTGTGAAGTAAGCATGATTAAAACAATTCTCTCTACCATAAGGGTCAAAATAAAATATAATCAATTAAAAAAAATAAAATTGCTACTGGTGAGTGATTAGTAAGTGTCTCTGATACGTCCTTTTGGCTTTTCTGTTTACCTATTTGTTTTTGCTTTCGCAGCACTGGGATTTAACATAGGACCTCCATGTAGGCAAGAACTCTTTCCTTTTAGCTTTGCCTCCAGGTCTTACACTTTTGTTTGTTTTTGAGACAGGGTCTTGCTCTCTTTACCCTGGCTATCCCCAAACTCTTGATCCTATGGTTCTGCTTTCTGTGTGGCTGGGATTACAACCACCATGCCTGGAATGATATGTTCCTTTGAAAGGGAATACTTTGGTTTTGAATGGTGTGTTATCTACCCCTATACACCTGAGACAGCCCTGTGTGTGGAGAAAGATAACTTGGTGTTTTCTTTCCACTTTTCTGTAAAACAAAACCCTGTCTGTATCCTAGTGTCCTAGGCATTTTTAGAATGAAGAGCTTGTTAAGTGGATCCAAAAAAATACAGAAGAAAAGTGACATGCTTTTATTTATTGATAAAGTAAATATAATATCAATAATTTAGAAAAGGAAATACTATTTCTCAAATTATAAGTTTGTAATGCCATTTAATATTTTGTGTACTTGCCATATTTTATTTTTAGGTTATTTATTAAGGTCATACTAAAAGTTTCAAAGAATATTTGTCCTGTAATTTAGTCAATTTTTGAAATGGGATAAGGGATATGTTAATTAAAGGGATAAATTAAATAAGAATTAAATTTAATTAATTAGTTAAAACTATTGTAGCATGCTTGTGTGAGAGGGGGAGAGAGAGAGAGGTATGTGGACATAGGTAGCCTTGGCACAGAACGCTGACTCATGTAACATGACAGTCACTGCTTTCCCCCTCCTTTTATCCACTACAGAGTACACAAATCTAAGTTTTAGGCTCCCGAGTATTATTTGCATGGACATAGACAATATGGCACATCTATCAATGAGATGTAAATTGTTCTGTGAACGTTTCCATGAAACTTTGTTTTGTGATGCAAACACATACTTGCCACTATCTTTGACCTTTTTCCTTCCAGTAACGTAAACATAAGTTTGGATATGCAGCAACCCATTTGCAAGAAAAAAACACAAGTGGAAAAATGCAGCACAGTTTGAAAAGAATGAGAGAAAAGGCCTGGTCCTCTGATGGCCACACTGAGTATCTGAATCAACACCACCAGCACCACCTAGCCATTAGTTATTAAAGTGTAAACAAAGAACTCTCCATATGCTAATTCTTTTTTCCAGCAGATTTTCTGTGATTGGCTGTTAAAAACATTTCTTATTTGCACATATATTTAGAGCAAAAAAAACATTGAATATTGATCTTTGGTTTGTTTTATTTTTTTCTTCCACTCAATGAAAGCAATGATTGCCTTAGGAAAATTATAAAACAGAAACAATGAATCTTTTGGCTTTCATTTACTTCTTTTTCTATTTGCTTATTTATACTGTGCAAGTGTATGTTTTCATTAGATTAGCTTATTAACTTGTCTATCTTTGGTTTGTTCTCTTAATTTAAATCTTATCTCTGTTGTGACCCTATGTAACCCATCAATAAATAACACTATATCTCAAGCTTTGAATCTTTAAAGGAACTTCCCTTAGTCTTTCAGCAAATGTTCCCCACATCTGCTAGTTTTAAGACCTATACTGCTGCCACAATAATCCATGTCAGCAATCATCTCTTTCATAGATCTTTGAAATTGACCTGAAGTTACTACTTTTATCTCTCCTCTAGACTACTAGTATTGTATAAGTATGAGTCTTTTTTAGAGAGTACATTATATACCAATTTTATTGATTAATAACCAAGAAATTATGATTAAATCAACTTTGGGCACATGAAGTTAAAAAGGAACATCACAACAAACTTAACAAAAAGTAAACAATACTGAGTGTTTCTAAACTTTGGAGAAAATATTCCTCCATTGAAAATTTCCAATCAAGACTATCTGTACATTAATTTGGCATTGAACTTTACATTGCCATGAAGATATAATACCAAACTAAGGACTTCACTTAACTTGGTCCAACTTTGTATAAATCAGATAAAAGCAGTGCCATGCCTCAAGCCCTGTAAAATTTTTTCTTTGTGATGGTAGTAAATGACACCTTCCACGATCTATTCCCAGTGCTACCATCTGAATGTTTGTGTCCTCCCCAAATTCACATTTTGAAGCATTATCACCAATATGATGGTATCAGAAGGAGAGATCTTTGGAAAGTGATCAGGTTATAAGTGTGGGGCCCACGTAAATGAGGTTGGTCCCTTAAAAAATAGGCCCCAGAAAGCTCTCCTATCCTTCCTACCATGTGAGTACACAGCAAGAAGATGCCATCTATGACAGAAAGCAGGTCTTTGTCCCACACTGAATCCTTCTGTGCTTTGCTCTTGGACTTTCCAGCCAGCAGAATGGCAAGACAAAGATTTCTATTGTGCATTAACTACTCAGTCTATGCTATGTTGTTATAGTGGCCCAAATAGACTAAAAACATTATAACCATTAAATCCCTCCATTTTCTCCATTATTTGTGCTCACTGTGGTCTTGAAAACACCAGCCAATCTTCTCGAGTGAAGAAATGAAGAATGCCCTTGTTGTGGAAACATGAGCCATGAAAAGGAGACTCCATGTTATAACAGAAAATTTTTGAGGACGTGTATGCAGTAAACTGATGCATATCATCCCATGCCATAATGTTGTTATGAACAACACAGAACTTTAGAGCCAAAAGTTACTATAGACAAGGTTTAACAGGAGCACTTTACATCAGGGAATATAGCTCTAACTGTACATTTTTAAAAGAATAGAACTTATTTTGAGGATATTATTATGTGCATAGATATCTGAGCAGACAGGATAGAGATTTCCCATGTATCCCTGTGTTAGCTTTTCATTACTGTAATGAAATGTCAGAGGCAGATTCATTTTATAAATAAAAGAAGTGTAATTACATTATTGTACAAAAGGTGCAAAATTTTAGTCTAGGTAGATCCCATTGGATTTGACCTCTAGTGAGGGCCTAGCACTGGATGTTATCACTTCATAACGGGAACGCCTGTGGGAAAAAGACATAACCTGGAGAAGCAGGAAGTAGAGAGAGTGGGGGTGGGCCAAAGATCAGTCTTTAGAACAATCTTTTCCTAACAGCTAGTTAGGGTCCAAAGAGAAACACATAAATCCAGTAGGAGGGATGTCCCCAATTGACCTATGACCTCCCATTAGGCCCAGTCTCTTAATGGTTCCTCTAACTTCCACATCAGGGGATCAAGTTCCCAAAATACAAATTTTGAGGGGGGAAGGAGACAAACAACATGCAAATCATCACATTCTGACATTGGATCCCCAAGATTCTTGTGCATATCACAATGTATAATGCATTCATTTCATCCCCAATGGGCTCAGTTTCTTACCTGCTCACTACTGTCATTCAAAAGCCCATGCCCAAAGTCTCATCCAAGACGAAAGCCAAATTCTTGCAGCTGTAAGCCCCTGTGAACAAAACAAACAAACAAACAAACAATAAACAAGTTATATGCTTCTAAAATACGGTGGCAAGACAAGATAAATATTCATATTCCAAAAGAGATGAATAAGGAAATAGAAATCAGGAATTGGCCCAAGGTAAGACCACAACTCAGCTTGGCAGATGATAAATCTTACATCTCTAAGTCTGTTACCATGTACACACTGTGATGAGGGACAGATAGGGCCCAAAAAGCTTGGGCATCCCTGTCTCTATGGCTTTGCTCATCTCAGTCCAGGACGCATGCTGATGTCAGCAGCTTCCCCAAGCAGGTGCTGCAGGTCACAGCTTGCTCTGCCTCTGGGATCCTCACTTTGTTTCCATTCCCACAGCTTCTCTGGCCATCACCCCACTGGGGGCTCCCTGCATGACTCTCATTCTGACAATTTTTCCTGGCTTCCCAAGCCTTCCTATGAAATCTTAGGGAAAGCAACCATGACTCCATAATATTGCATTCTATGTGTCTTCCAATTTAGCATTCTATGAATTCTGACAACAGGGTCTGCTGCAGGCATAAACCACAACTGGGCTCACACAAACTACTGTTCTCATCACAGACTAATTCACCAGGTATTTAGAATCCTGCAGCTGCTGGCATTGAGCCTGCAGAGAGATACCCTGGTTTGGTTCCTGGAAACAAATTGTACTTGTATGCCTCTGAGGCTTTGATAGGAACTGTAGCCTGGAAGACTCAGGTTGGAGTGATTAGGGAAGTAGACTGAATGACATCCACAGAACAGATCTACGTAGCAGTTTTTAACCACCACCAAGGCTGCTGCTTAATCAGCAGTTTCATAGGACACAGACCTATTTTTAGTATACACACACTTAGAAATACATATTTTATATATATATATATATATATATATATATATAAGGATATATATAAGCATATACATACATATATATATATATATATATATATATATACTTCCTAATCAGTAGTTTTCCAAGTGTATATTTTGCAACTCTATATCACCCAAATCATTTTTCTTTTACATAAATCAATGTAGATGCATTTTTTGCTCATCTTGTTTGGCAGATAAAATCAACAACAAGAAGGTCTGGCCATTGGAAGAAATTTCTTTCATCATTATCTTTTAGGGCCACTGTGACACAAGCTGCAGTGTTAAAGATGTCTACTTTTGGATGTTTCCATATCATACAGAACTCTTTCAAAACCACATCTAAACATTTTCTTTTTTAATGAGTTGGTGTAGGGAGCTCCCTTTGAGGTGAAAGCTATGTGTGTAGTATGAAAAAGAAAAAGAAAGAAAACTATGTTGCTAGAGAAACACTGGTGATTTTGAACTGTCTTTATGTGTGAATTTCTTGTACTTTTCAGAACCACATTACCCCAATATTGTACATGCCACTTTACTGCATGGTAAAGAGTTATTCTGCAACTGAACTTTGCTTAGGTTAAACTGCAAAAAACTCAGCATAAACAGTGTTTTGAACACCCATGCGCCATGAGCAACACTAAAGACCTATGCATTATTTTATTATTGTTATTTTGATTAACACCATGGCACTAATTCCCATTATGGTTACTAGGACTACTACGTCTTCTAGTAGGTCAGGAATATCTACCACTTAGCCTCTACTACAGTTCCCTGCATACCTTTCAAATATAATAAGCCCTTTGGATGTCAAAATTTCACAGTTTCTTACTCTGCCTTACATAGAATTATCTTTAAAGATGTCAGCATTTTTCTCTCCAATATAACTCTCAAAGATACATGGTGAACAAAAATTGTCTTCTGGTCCTATCCAGAGTAGATGTTGGGTAAGTGAGGATATCCTGATTAATAACTTCACATCAGCATTCATTATCCTCACATTTTAAAAAATATCTTCCTCTTAAGTGTACCAAGGAAGATCGCGTATTGTCTCAACTTCATTCTAAATAAGACACCCTTGAGAGCAGGTTTACATAAACACCCGAGGACGTTTCTGGAGCAGCTGTCATCCTCTCAGGCTAATGCATTAAATGCTATCTCAATTGCAGCAGTCTGGTGCAATATTGTGCCTTTTCCATCGTGATTTCACATGCTTAGCATCTAATTTCCTACAGATTGCAGGTTTCTGTGAATACCAATTGATAAGGTCCTTTTTGTTGTTTTGACATAGATTCTTCCTCTGTATATGTCATATTTTTGTATCCTATGACCTGTGTTCCTGAAACTTGGGGATATTAATAGGTCAGCAAAATGGAGGACTCATTGAAAGCTTATGGAGAATCATCAGTCAGCCATACAGCTACAAACTCAAGAGGAATCACTGCAGGCTTCTCAAGGAAGAGAAATTTATTCTAATAAGGAGAGAACAGCAACTGTTACCGACACACGGGTGTAGAAGAAGGTTTAAAGTTGTTAGCTTCACTGAAATCTGTCATATGGTCTTATCCTAATCCTCAGTGTTGCTCTCCTTCCAAATCACTGTCATAATTTTAACACAAGATACTGTGAGATATTGTGCATTGAATTTGAATATAATCTAGCCACCCACATAGTTAGACATGGGTTTGTTCTTCAGAGTGACTCCATGATTACAGCATATAATGCTTCTTTCAGAGCTGTCATAGAAGTTTTATGTATCTTATCTAAATGTTTTTTTGAACATAAACTGTCGAGTTTATCATTTTACCAAATCCTGCTTCACTTTTTAAAGTAACCATAAACTCACCTGCTTTATGAACACTATTTCCGCTAACAGAGTCTGTGACAACTAATCAAGTACTCCAACTCTATCTCTCTCAAGCACTTGAGTGACTTGGGTCTCTGTTCAGAACTGGCTCAGCATCAATTCTGCATCCTATGCGTTAACAAGTCTAACGACAGCTTAATTCTGGTCGGGAAGAAATATACTCAAACTCTTGACAGGAGGAGCTGAAATTTACCAAGAAAAAGAGGCTTGGCTATAGGGAGGGGACTGACTGTGTCTATTTTTAAAAATCCTGCATACTAAAAGAATTTATTGACTTAATCCATTACTAATGTTTGTCTCCACCATTTTATGGATGGATTCTACACATTTTACTAGATGTTAATATGCCTCCAAACAAATCATTTGGGATTTTAAGCTCCTGATTTGAAGTATAGTTCTTAGAAGATGGCCCAGAAATATGAACAGATCAAGTAATTTATTCAATAATGACACATTTTCTATTTTTATTAGGCAAAACATTTGTGTAATTTTAGAAAGTCTTAAAATGTACTTATAAATGTCAAGACTGATAAAAAAGCAATGGGGTCATGTGCTAATTTTCCAAGGCTCCCTTAAGAAAGAACCACAAACTGTGTAGATTTAAAACAACAAAAATGCATTCTGTCGCAGTCATAGAGGTTGGAAATCTAAAATCATGGTGCCATCAGGGCCAAATGCAAAGTCTGCTCTTAGACCCAAGTCAAACTCAACTCTAAGCCTCTGTAAGGAAAAGAAAAAGTTGCATTCTTCAAAGATACAATGGTGGGACCAGCACAGGGTGAACATTCCTAATCCAAAATGGGGGAAGAGGAAAACAGTAAGAAGGATTGGTCCAAAGGAACACTAAACCCCAGGCAGTTGATTAAATCCTAAAGCTCTCTCTCAGTCATCTGAGCCACACTGTGGTGGAATATGGGATCCCAAGAACCTGGGAAGTCCCATCCCTGTTGCCTTGCTGGTTACAGCCAACATGGCATCTCTCAGGCAGCTTTGCACACTCCTTGGTACATGTACTTTTATTCAAATGTGCAAAACTTAAAGATTAAATTTTCTTAAAAGCAATGGGAATGACAAAAATTGTAAGTAAACTTATTTTTAAAATTCCATAAAGAAGGTTCACTTAAAAATTTTCATCAAATTCATGTGTTCCTGAACAAAAAACAACATTAAATGATGTTATCCGATACCCAAATTCTCTATTTGAAGGTGATAGTATTCATAATATGAACTAAGTCATCTCTGGGCACCTGTGGCATCAACAATGACAAATGGAAAAGTTTTTGAACAGTTTATCTGTTGGATAAACCTGGAAAAATAGTAGAGGCTAAGTTCAGAATATTAGACTTTACTTTTGTCTGCACTGAGAAAAAATCAGTGAGAAACTACCTGTAAATTACCCTTACAAATCCTGTATTTAAAATAAAATTTGAAATTGTCACATTTTACCTGACATTAGTGAACAAAAGCCACAATGGTTCTGTTGCATGAACAAAAATTTAATATTCAGCTACATATCTTTTTCTCAATTGTCTAGATTTATCATGGAAACAAATCTCTAATAAGTGAAAAGAAATAAAAATATAATTCTGTAAAATATTTAGCATTTAAAATAGTAATTCGTACACTGATTCCTAAGTTTGAAATACTGGATACAAATTCAAAAATCAATAGCTAATAAAGTTGGATCCAATGACTATAATACAGAGGAACTGGATTTAATACATTAAATTTCTAGTTTTAAAGCAATCAAAATGTCAGTACAAATGCCGATCATAACAAAATTGCTCACCTGAAGTTATAAAGACATCATAAATATCAGGATTTGTGTAAATGCTAGAACGGCAATGAGGGAGAAAATTGCCAGTGACTCAGTGTTAAGAGGAGATTACACTAAGTGCATATAAGTTGTCCATATCCGTGTGTGGGGAGAAACACCATACAGTAAATGGGTTATATTTTAAAACTAGACTGAACCAAATGTCTTCAAATAAGTCTCTTTAATTTCTTCATTTTCAAACTTAGAATAGTAGCTACTTTGAAGCATTAGGAAGATGTAAGAAGTGGTAAGTGAAGCAGCCCTATAGTACTATTTACTTTCTTCCTGTGCTTTTGATAACTAAGAAGTTTGTATCCCCTCTTGAAGGGTGTCCATGTTAACATTTGCCACCTATTATAATTCTTTAAATTCTTTCCTCCATAGGACATGGAGTGGAGTTGAAGAAACTACATTTCCGTGGCTTCTTAGTCATTAAGATGTCAGATATTTTAAGGAGAGAAAATAAAGTTCACTTTTCTGAACTGGCTGAAGATGAATGTGCAAAGCCTTTGCTGTTTTACTGAGTTAAAATTAAAATTAAAATTAAAATTGTATCACCTTTTCTCGGAGTGAATTTTGTCTGGGAGATACAAATATTTAGTATAAATAAAGCCTGGAGTGAAATGTAATAACAGCATGCAATGCTCTCTTGCTTCAGGATTCCTGAGAACTCTTCCCAGAAGCTGGGTATTGACAGGTTAAGTCTTCATTCTTATATATGAAGATTAAAACATAATGTTGATTTGGAAAAGAGAGATAAACTCATTTGATTAAGTGATTATTCATATTAAGTGATTATTCATAAAAATTATGAATAATCTTATTTTAATTATATATCATGATAAAAAATAATCAGAATTTTTCCAAAATATTGATAAAGATAGCATTACTTAATTTACTTATATTGTAGTAAGGAGAAAACATTACCATTATGTATATCTACTGTGGTTCATATTAAATTTACACCATTCCTTCAATAAAAGACATTTCAGAATGTCTCCAGATAATTTAATATCAAACACTGTAATATTTTATCAGAAATATGCTGCAGAGCTTTCTGAATAAATTTAGCAGATATATAGCATCTTATGTTTATAACATTTCTTGTTTTGCGTCTTTTAAAGGAATATTATTTTTTGTCAGAAGAAAATAACCAATCCCTTTTTTTTACATATTTGGCATACGAACCAAAAAAAAAAAAAACCAATCTTAATGCGTATAGGGATATTCCTGATTTACTTGCATTAATTTGTATTAATGATTTATTTCCAGAATCATTTATTTTGATAGCAAGAATTCATTGTCCATTGGGGAAGAGTTTGGGAAATATTACTTATTTCACATTTCATTTTATACATATTTTTGTTTAAGTTTGTTATCTAAACTGATAGTTATGGATTGAAGAATTGGGTAAATTCAACATGATATATTGTAAGAACTTTTGTAAATGTCACAATGTCCCCCCAGGACAACAATAACAAAAAAATGAAAATAAAGAAAGGTAGAATTTTTTCTGACACATTTATTAAACTGTTAACTATTAGTTCTTCACGTAGTACAATGAGAACTTAGCTTCAGGATTTAGCCAGGTATAGGTACATACCTAATTGTCCCTAAAGCTACAATTTCTATTGTTGAATGTGCAGCTGGAGCTCCTTGACCTATTTACCAGTAAGAAAACAAGTAATTATTAATGTAGTTGTCCATAGGTGCACTTAAAATATATTAACTTTAATATTTTACCTTTGGGACTTTCTATAAGTGAAAATGTGTGAATAAAGTAGTGTCTATTTTTACAAGTGGACACAAAGTGTGATTTTTTAATGCTTTCAGTGTAAGACAATAAGAAAATTGTTCCCTTACTAAAGTGCAGTTTATAAACATCCGTTGAAAACAGATGTTTCTACCTGGAATACTTGGACAAAACATTTTGGGCCATTCTGAAAACCACATTCAGAGCACATATTTTGGACTCTGACCACAATCCAGTGTACAACAGAAATCCACAAGAGTTTTCCATCAGCAAATAATCACATTCATCAAGTGCACATTTGATTGCATCCTGAGCAACCACTATGTATCAAATAATGTCTTAGAAATTATACTTAGAGTAAAAAATGTAAAATATAATGTATGGAACAAACCCTAATGATGATCAAGATCCTTAAAAAATTTGCCCTGCCAATGAAAGTAATAATAAAATGAATGTAATAATAAAATGTGGCCTTATTGAATTACAGACACAATGTGAGACTCTTAATCAGAATATTAGAAATTGTACTCAAAATGCTTTGAAGATCTACACTTTAGATATTAATTACAAAATCATAACAACCCCTACTACCATTTTCAAACAACTCGGTATTATAAAGTCACAATAAGTAACAATTAAGCATTCACTTCTTTAACTAACTTACCTATGTTATTTTATATAGATGCTGAATTAAAAATAGATTTTGGGAACATGACTGTTTTTTCCCTAGGGCTTTCCACAGATCGCAATTGTTTGGCTTGTAAGTAAAACCATAGATATAGTCCATCTGTGAATTTTTACTTTCATTACTTTAAGTGTCTAATGTTTTGATATTTTTTGTTTTTTTTTCTTAAATGATTATAAAAGTAGCATTATAAGACATTCAGCTACACATTTAAAATACTGCTGACATTTTAAAATCAATTCTAGGGGTCTGGAGACTTTGATTGACATCGTCCAGGAAGAGAGGCTGAGAACAATAATTGGATACTCTGTAACATCGTTCTCTAAGAACTGCTAGCTCCCTTGCATTTTCTTGGCTTGACATTTTGCAAAATCCTACTGTCTTCATTTACAAGGTAGAATTGAAAGTTTATGGAGACTAGAGCAACTATTCTATGAAATCTGCCAATTAAATAAACAAGTGATTTGGAATAAGTGTGGTGTGTTATACAGAAAGGAGAAACAAAAGAATGAAAGGTATGAACTGCTGTCTAACAGCTCCTAGAAAGCAACTAGGAGCTGAGGGAATTGGAATTTCCTCTGTATGTTTTCTATATTAAGGTTTTGTACTAAGTGTACATAATAATCTCTTCTATAATTATATGGTTGTATGATGTTGATAAGTGTCTAAATATGGCTGATGCATTGTGTTCAATAAATGGCAATTTCAGTTTCACATATCCACCTTCCATGATATATTTCTTTTCAGACTCAGTTTAAAATTCAAACCAAGAAAACATGTATTCTGTGTAGAATTCATGTCAAACTTTACATTGAATTCTGGAAGTATGATTATGAATATGACAAAATTCCGATCTTCGAATTATTTCACCTGTATTTAGGAGGAATACATTTAGCAGTAAATATGCCAGGTGGTAAATATTATGCCTAATTAAGGTGAAGAAGAAGTTATGTGGAGAGCTTGGGACAAAAAGGGTCATTGTGCAATAACTGAGAAAGTTTAAAATGTTTAATGATGACACAGAGATGATATTACATACATGGTGTTCACATTTTAATTTGGTCAAATCCTACATTAAAAATAATTTGGTTTGGGCTGGCAGAGTGCCTCACGTGATAGACTACCTGCCTAGCAGGCTTGCAGCCCTGTGCTCAAACCCCAGGACCAAAAAAAAAAAAAAAAAACCCACCAAAAATCATTTGATTAAATTGATAGAACTCAGATTCACAAAAAGTGATATTTTTGAATGAGTTACTTTTACTGCAACCTAAAAGCAATTGGACCAAAGAACACACCTTTCGCTGGATTTCATATTTAATAGTGTTGTTCCCTTCTGGCTATCTGTCTTCAGGCTCATAGGCATGGGGATAGAATATAGTCAAAGGATTTATAACATGATTCAATCTCTTAGAATATTACTCTGGTAGTACTTGGAAAAACAATTATCCCTCTGCTATAAAATATTTAATTTCCCTTCAAAGGAAAGGAGGTGCACCTATTTAAGGCCCTTGCCTCATCATTTTTGGTCCCTTGAGGATCTGTCACAGGTTGACACCATGCAGTCTTTCCAATATTAGTGAGAAGCTGTAAGAGAACAAAGGACTACTGCCATCTGTACTAAGACCTTTCTGACTAACGTATTCTCAAGGGCACAGTCCATGTGTAAAGAAAGTGGATTTATAAAATTGATGTGATATTCCAAGTACCTATCATTTAAAAAAATTATCCTGTATCAGTTTGTAGTGTCCAAGTGACTGACCCTAAAGAACAATGCTTTGAAATATGTTGAACTCATCCATGTGTGTTTCCACAAGACATAATAAAGTCATGGAGATGACAATAAAATAAAGAAATAAGATATTTGAGATTAAATATTAATTTAATATATTAAAGCATATATTGTTCTTACCTATTTTCTGCTTTAAATCAGTGTTCAATAAAATCATTAATGCAGTAAAGTGGCATCTTGAGTCAATGTTCATCAAATGATGGCATAGATATTGTGTTGGAGTATATATTTGACAGGCCACTAGGAGCCAGCACAGTCTAAAACCTTCACATATAAGACCACCATACAAATGAGATAGTGTTCTCTTCATATAAAACAATATCAATAAGGCTTTAACTATTAAATGTCTAAATCTTTATTGTAGTTAATACTATTGTCTCCATCTTTGGGATGAGGAAACTGAGTCTTAGGAAAGTTAAGATGAGAGTCAATATCATGCAATGTCCATTTATTTCCACACAAGTTTTCACAGATATACTTGATCATTTGTTAAGTAATTTTGATTTTCTTCTAAAGAATTAGCCACTCCTTTTCTGTGGTTTAATAAGAATTCATTAAATACTATGTCCCCTATTTTACAACATCTACTTTAATTTGATTTCCAGCTTAATCTGTATATGAATAGAAGTAAAAAATATGTAATGTTGACTTTAAAATAAAACATGACTTCAGATACCAAATGTGTTATTTCATTTGTTAGTAATTTTTAGTTTTATAACAAAAGCTGATGACATCAGCTAGCATTTCTTTCACATCATCTGTACATGGGGGACAAGAGTATGGTAATTCCAATTTTTCCTACTGCTTAGGCTGCATAATCTTTATTAGAAATAACAATAGACAGGCTACTTGGTTTTCATGATGCTTGATTCAGAACTGTGGACAAATAATAAATGAGTGATTCACAGGCCATCCTGAAATACATTTGTAAAGTTATACAAATTCTAGTTCTTTAGAACACATTTCTTCTGTTTGATTTCTCACTTTCCAGAATAAAAACATAATGAAAAGAAAGTCTTTTATTTTCTTTTGAAGATGTTGGTTTTCTGATATTCTCTTTAATCTCGATGCTTAGAAAATATTTTATTTGCAGAAATTAAAGAAAATATACAGAAATCATTATGGCTTTTGGGGGCCCAGAAACAAAAGTAGTGCTACAAATAAGATTTAAATCAAAATATGAAAAGATAACCTATATAAATGTGATGTTATCTTAGACATCAGTCGTAAAACAGATGACCTAAGTATTTAATATTTTCCAGAACAAATGTATCCTATACCAAGATGGATCTTTAACAAATCTCAAATAATTTTATTCCAGTTGACAGTATTACATGTATAACTTTGCTTTTGGAACAGAGATTTGAATTTTCTATATTTTTATGAATAAGGATAATGTCATAATTTATCTCTGAATACTATTACATGAAGAATTATATAGGATAGGTCATTGTCATATTGTCTTTTGTTTAGGGAACATTTAAAGTTGAAAGAGCTATGGTTAAAGATTTTATACTTCAACTGATAAGAACAGCTTTAGAGACACAGAGAGAGACTATCTTTGTAAGCAGATATTTCTTTTATACCATACTAGAAAAATAACTTATTTATAATTTTATGAGCATCTTAATAAGTTATCTTTTCTATTCACTCTATCCATTACTTCACAATAGTATGTTTAATCCTTTTCCCTTATTAGGAGTTTGTATTTACAAGACTGCTTTTCTAATTAATCTGCAGTACCTACCTTACCTTATGTGACATAAGAGTACAGCATCTAAAGTTCTAACTTTGAGGCTCATCACTAATCAAGGTGAACTAGACTTTATCAGAATTGCTCAATATGGGAAGATTTCATATAGCTCTCTCATACATTTCCAAGAAAGGCAATCTGGAGACTGAGACTTTTACAACCATGAAGATGTGCTATGTGTTCACATAAGCATATGACAGCCCTTTTTCTCCCTTACTTCAGAGCATTATACATCTTTTTTTTTAATAGTTGTGCTGGGCAGAGGTACATTGTGGCATGTACACAGGTTCTTATAATGTATCAAATGTATCATACTGGAATTCACACCCTCCACTGCTCTTCTTTATCTCCCTCCCTGCACATGATGTTTCTTTCACCTAATGCCTTGATGCACATGGAGAGAAGTTTAGGTGTTACTGATGGTAAACTCTGTCATCCTTTTCTTCACTATTCTCTATTAAAAGTGACTATTTTGATAAATGTCTCTTTTCTACTTCTATCGTGACTATTTTGAGGTTATAGTAGAAATAGGCTATTCCTTCTCATACTGCCATATTCCCCTTCACATTCACTAAATTGTCAGTATTGTGTATTATTTTACTTTTCCTTTTTCTCCTTCTCTGTCAGAAACGAACAGCACTACACTTGGCCTCATTGTGCCCAGAAACAACATGAAAATTCCCTTAGAATTACTTTGATTTCAGACGGCAAGGTTTGCAGAGGTAAATGGTTTTACATTTTTTCTTCCCAAGTGAATAGGATACATGCTTTGACATCTGGGAGCATCTTCATATAGCTGGGTCAGACTTTAACATCAGAGTTCCAAAGTTACTCTGAACATGGGTAAAAGGTACAGCCACTGTGATATCTTCTCTTAAAGCCTGAACCTGCTCCACGTTGCTCAAACCCAGTGCAGTGTTCTACTCAGAGGCAATGATGCAATGTTCAGGAGGACCAAGGATTTATTTTAAAACTGAAAGAAACTTTGTGGTTTGTTGTTTTGTGATACTATGCTTTATCACTTGAGCCAGAGCCCCTGACCTTTTGCACTTAGTATGGTTTTCAGATAGGGTTTCCAGCTAACTTTGTCAGGACTGGCCCACAATTGTGATCATCCTACTCTGCCTCCCAAGAGACCAGGAATAGAGGCTGTGCCACCACAGTAGGCCCAGAAACTTTCAGTTTTTACTTAAATTCTTGATTATTTTAGAACAATCTGATGCATTTTATAAATGTCCCTGGTATATAATAAGTTATAGACACTCCTTTTCTTAGGAAAGGTCATTGACATGAGTCCCATTCTTAGGAGAATCAAATGCCGCTGCACCCACCCCCAAAGCTGACATATGTGGTTATTTATAAAGTGTTACTTTGGGATTAGATACAAATGTGACCACAATTTTACTTGTGAAACTTAACCCATCTATAATCAAGTGAATATCTTTCATCAAAACTAGTAACTTTGAACCTATACTGACGAGCTTATTTCTCTGTGGCTTGATATCTGCAAGGGCCTGTACTCTCCGTCAAGGTGATATCTTACTTGCAGCATGCCAATCACAATGTCAGCTTGCACTTGAATGTTTGAAACTTCTATTTTAGCAAACATTGGTCTGTTCATTATTTAACTCTCATATATAGAATGTTCTCTGTGTCTAACTCCAATAACACAGGAGGCTTTATATATGTTTTTCTTTAGACCATGTATCCTTTTCATTTGCAGAACTGTTCTAAATTTAGTCCTTTACTTTTGTATCAAAAGGAGTGGCATCAATAAGTGATATTACTCTTCAATCAGACAGCCCATCCCTCACTAGGGCATCCATCCTTTATTGAGACAGGATGCCTCTCTACCCTTGTGTTCCACTGTTTCTCTCTACCACTGTCATAGAAAAATGGCCCTGCCTAGAGAGAGCATCTTCGGGAAAGTGTGTGAAGGCCATAATTTGGGGTTTATTTAATTGTGTTTGCTAAATAACTAAAAAGCCATTTCTTTTTTTCAGATTGACAAATTTGCATTTGGATTTAAGTCAGAAATTCCTTTTCTTCTATAGGAATTTGGTTACCTGGTGTTTTCATTTGCTCAGGTCAATCACCATCTACTTTCTTTCTTTTATGAATTATTATTATTGCACTGGGGGTACATTGTGACATTTACAAAAGTTTTCACAATACATCACAGTTTAATTAATCCTCTCTATCATTCTCCTTTGTCCCCCCTCCCCTCATTCCTGGATTAGTTTCAACAGGTGCTTGGCAGGTATCAGGTATCATTCTAGGCACCTAGTTATGTAAACAACAGGAAATGGAGCATCGAAAGTCCCTGCCTGCAGGGAGACTCAATTCTAAGGGTGAGAGGAGTGAAATAAATACTTGACAAGATGAACTAGTGTTTATGAAGCATGTACAATGTGTCATACACTATTATGAAACTCAGGAACATACATATTAATCAAATTACCCTGCTTTTTTTTTTTTTTTTTTTTTTTTGCTATACTGGGGATTGAACCCAGGGCATTGCACATGCTAGACAAGTGCTCTATTACTTGAGCCATACCCTAGCCCTTTTGTTTGTATTTCTGTTTTAAAGATAGAGTCTCACTACCTTTTCCCAGATTGGCTTAAATCTCATGATCCTCTTACCTCTGTCTCCTGGGTAGCTAAGTTTATAGACACACACTGCCATATCCATCTTAATTATTCTACTCTCATAGAGCTATCTTGGCAATGTCTCTGACTCACACGATTTCAATGAAAATACTGTAAGAGATGCAGTTTTAGTAAATAATGTAAAGGGTGGAATTATATTTAATTAGAGAATAATGTTTCTTGCTAGTTTGGTGGCTTGTGTAGATTCTCTGCACAATGATGACATTTTCATACATTTCTGGGAAAATGAAGAAACCATAGGGATGGGAGGGTGTGCCTCAAGTAGTTGAGCAACTGTCTCACAAGTGTGGGACCCTGAGTTTACACTGTTATAAATGTCTCTGCAAGAAAAAAGAAAAAGAAGAAACTAGTCACATGTCTTACCCGAAGACACAGGTTCCAAAACAAGGAAAAAAGAGAAGCAAAGTCTAGAAAGAGGAGAATGCTTGTTCCAGGGACAGCAGGGCTGCAGAGAGATGGGGAAATGGCAGTAGTCCAGGTTAGAGTGGTAGAGCTGGGATCAGATCATGAGAGATCTTGAGACAAAGAATTTAAGTTACACTGGTTTAGGTGACAAGCCACCAGCACTGTGAAGAAGAAGGAGAGTCTTGATTTTCCCAATGCTTTCAGTGACCTATGTGGAAAATTGAATTGAACAGAATCAAGAGAAGAAGCAGTGATGGTCACTAAAAGGTGATGGCATTAATCCATAAACAATGGTTTACTTTTCAAAGTAGTTTCATTATTGTAACTGTGAGTCATTCTCTCTTTGACCCTATAATTACCAAGAAAAGATTAAAATAAATTGCTATTCTAATTGCAATATTAAATATATAATCTCTTGGAGATATCTCCAGACAGACTGTGGCCTTTGGAGACATGATAGCCTTTCATGGTAGAAAAAAAAGGGTAGAAAATAAGACAGTCAAGAAGTAACACGCCTTTGGGGAAAGCTGTACCCATGCTTATTCCTACCCTCTAGTGTGGACTCAATTTGTTTTCAGTGGTTCTGAACACTTTCCTGAGTGTAAATAAGATCAAGACAAGGAAAGATCAGCTTTTCTAGAGGATGAACTGTTTTATGCACAAAGTTGTGATGAACACAGTACTCACTGAGATGCAGACAAAAGATGTAACACAGACCAAGGAAATTATGGGGAAGTGGACAGAAGATGTCTGGCTTGTAGAACTTTCTGAAGCATTGGATGTGGGTGTGAAAGCAGTTTTGGGCATTCAATTTTGATCAAGAGCTGATTGGGGACTTGGGGTGTGGCTCAAATGATAGAGCACCTGCTTAGTAAGTGCGAGGCAGTGACTTCAAGCCCCAGTACCACCCTCCGCTTCAAAACACAGTTGACTAAGGCAATGTTAATCCTATGATGATTATTAAATATCCAACCGAAGATGATGTGTAAGCATCATACAAGCCTTGTGTATATATATGCATATATATATATATATATATATATATATATATATATATATATATATACACACACACATAAGCCTCAAATGCAAGGGAAATTTGGTGAAAATGATGTTAAAATTGTGAGACAGTAGGTTCGTTCACAGAGTGTGTGGAGTTACAAAGGAGAAGTCAAAGTACTATGGCTTAAAGTATTTCAGCATCTAGAAGGCAAATATTGGGGGAGTAATTGAAGAAAGAGACTGAGAAATATAGCTATAAATTAAAAAAGGAAACATCATTGTGGTGTCACTGAGGTGAAGAAAAGCATGAAAAGGAAGTTTGTTCCCTGCTTGTGTCCAACAGAAGAAAAAGCAACACTGTTCAGCCCTGCTGAGGAGTTCAGTGAGATGAAGACTGCAGATGGAGTGGTCCATCATTACAAAGAGAACTGATGACATCCACCCAAAGAACTGAGTTAAATTAAAGTGAACTTTTAAATCTCCACAAACCATTCTGTAAAAGAGTGAAAAAATATTATGATAAACTTCTTATTGGTGTCCAAAACATTTTGTCTCCTGTTCTCTCCTCAACACTTATGCAGATGCTGAACACATGGCTGATTTCCCTTGTCACAGGGCTCTAGAGGAATCTCTGGCCCTGGTTTCTAGATGAATGTGTGTGTCTCAGCAGCAGTGGTGATGTCAGCTGATCTTCCTGCCATGCTGTCTATTGAAACTGTCTTGAATCATTATTATGGCATCTTGAACCCAATCTCAGAATGTTTTCAAACTTCCTGTATAAAAGAAAAGAGAGGAAAAAAAGGGTGCACCTGGGGACCCCCTTGATTGGAGACCTCTTTATCTGACTTCACAATCCTTCAATTGGAAGCCTGTTTCCTATGTCTGTTCTTCAGCAAAATGGGTCCCAACTGGAGCAATATTGCTGCACTGATTCCCCTCAAGGGCAAGTCAGTCATCCATCAGCTTTACTTATACAGCCATTGCAATGATTATGTGAGCTTTTGAACCCAGAATTAAATCTCTCACTGGTAAAAATGTCTACCGTGAGTTGTGGTTCCTGATCCACGCCTGTAATACAAGATACTCTGGAGATACAGGCAAAAGGATTATGAGTTTGAAATCAGCCTGTGTACAAAAGGTAGTGAGCCCTGTCTCAAAGACAAAATAAAAACAAAAAGATTGAAGGTATAGCTCAAATGGTGGAGCATTTGCCTACTATGCAGGAGGCCCTGAGTTCAATCCCCAGTACCACAGTAAGTGGATAAATGAATAAATAAATAAAACAAAACACCCAGAATGATTTCTGATTCCTGTGTTGTCCCCTGGCCAGTGGAAACAGGCAGTGCAAGGTGTCCCTTTCACATATGAGGTCAAAAGCAACTTAAATGCATCCACCCAGTGAAAGGTAGTGGCTTAGGAAATGAAGACCATTCTATCAAACATCAAATTCCAGTTTTGCATGTCTCTTACTATTATGTGTATGTGGGAGAGGAGGATTATAACTATGGAAAAACAATGCATATTATGTTTTATTTTGATTTTATAAAGCGAGATCAAGAGTGACCAATCAGGAAAAAAAAATTAGGCCATAGGTTTAAAAAAACTACCACATTTTGTCTAATTGTTCTGGCTAGATTGAATAGGAGTGGGGATAGTGGGCACCAGAAGAAATGGAAGGAATACAAATAGGTAAAGAAACTGTCAAAATATCCTTATTTGTAGATGACATGATCCTATATCTTAAGACCCAAAAAAGTCTACCCAAAAACTCTTAGACACATACACAGCTACAGTAAACTGGCAGGATACAAAATCAACTTACAAAAATCATTAGCTCTTCTATACACCAACAATGAACAAACTGAGAAGAAATATATGGAAATAATTCCATTAACAATAGCCTCAAAAAAATCAAATACCTAGGAGTAAATTTAACAAAGGATGTGAATGAGTTCTACAAGGAGAATTATAAACTCCTGAAGAGATCGAGGAAGACTACAGAAGATGGAAACATCTCCGTGCTCATGGATCAGTAGAATCAACATAGTAAAAATGGCTATACTACAGAAAGCAATCTACATGTTTAATGCAATTCCCATCAAAAGCCCAATGACTTTCATCACGGAGATTGAAAAATCTACCCCAAAGTTCATTTGGAAACACAAGAGACCATGAATAGCCAAGGCAATGCTCAGCAAAAAGAGCAATGCTGGAGGTATCACAATACCTGACTTCAAACTATATTACAAAGCAATAGCAATAAAAACAGCATCGTACTGGCACAAAAATAGACATGAAGACCAGTGGAAAAGAATAGAGGACCCGGATATGAATCCACACATCTATGCCCACCTTATTTTTGACAAAGGCACCAAAAATATATGATGGAGAAAAGGCAGCCTCTTCAACAAATGTTGCTGGGAAAAGTGGTTACCCATCTGCAAGAAACTGAAACCAGATCCATGTCTGTCACCCTGTACTAGTATCAACAAAAAATGTTTCAAGGACCTAAATATCAGACCTGAAACTCTGAAGTTACTACAGAAAGGATCAGGAAACACTCTGAAAGTAATAGGTATAGGCAAGGAGTTCCTCAATAGAACCTCAGCAGCTCAGCAACTAAGAGAAAGTATGGACAAATGGGACTTCATAAAACTAAAAAGCTTCTGCACAACTAAAGAAATGGTCTCTGAAAAGACCACCCACAGAATGGGAGAAAATATTTACCAGCTATACACCAGACAAGGGACTGATAACCAGAATATACAGGGAACTTAAGAAACTGAACTCCTCTAAAATCAATGAACCAATTAAAAACTGGGCAAGTGAACTAAACAGAACTTTCTCAAAAGAAGAAATTCAAGTGGCCAAAAAATACAAGAAAAAATGCCCACCATCTCTGGCCATAAAGGAACTGAAAATCAAAACTACACTAAGATCCCACCTCACCCCTGTTAGAATAGCCATCCTCAAAAGCACCACCACCAACATGTGTTGGCAAGGATGTGGGGAAAAAGGAACCCTAATCCACTGCTGGTGGGAATGCAAGCAGGCGGAACCACTGTGGAAAAATATTTGGAGGCTTCTTAAAAATCTAAACATAGACCTGCCATGTGATCCAGGAATCCCACTCCTGGGGATATACCCAAAGGAATGCCACACAGGTTACTCCAGAGGCACCTGCACACCCATGTTTATTGCAGCACTATTCACAATAGCCAAGTTATGGAAACAACCAAGATGCCCCACTACTGATGAATGGATCAAGAAAATGTGGTACTTGTACACAATGGAATTTTACTCATCCATGAAGAATGAAATCTTATCATTTGCAGGTAAATGTATGGAACTGGAGAATATCATTCTGAGCGAGGTTAGCCAGGCTCAGATGACCAAAAATCGTATGTTCTCCTTCATATGCAGACTTTAGATCTAGGGCAAATGCAGCAGTGTGGTTGGACTTGGATCACATGACAAGGGGAGATATAAGAATAGGTAGAAAACCCAAAATATGAAAGCATTTGATGTCCCCACTCCAGAGGAACTAATACAGAAACCTTAAAGTGACAGATGTTAACATGTGAAGGGGATCAGTAGCCAGTGTAAAGATCAGTTAGAGATGAATCAACACGGGTCCTAACACATTTGGACATGGAAGCAATGCTAGGAATCTCTGTATAGCTATCCTTAACTCAACTAGCAAAAATACTTTGTCTTCCTTATTATGCTTGTGTCTTTTCTTCAACAAATTAGTGATAAGGGCAGAACAGGACCTGCCTGGAAGTGAGGCAGGGTGGAGGAGAGGGTGGGGCGGGGGGTATGGTGGAAAACTGACCCAAACAATGTATGCACCTGTGAATAAATGAATAATTTTTAAAAACTACCACATTTTAAGAGGAATTTTTGTGGTTTTTTAATACAATTTTCTAAAAAAAGGAATTTAAAATATTTTTTCCTATGAACACTACTGAGCAACTTTCCTAAGAACTGACAGAGAGCAAAATTCAAAAAAGGAGTAATTTAGCAGATTAAATTGGACTATAAAATAAATTCCCTGCCTGCTTTCTTGGCCAAGACTCTCTACTTCTTTAATTCAGTGGAGTGGATCTATATTAGAAAAATAGCTCAGACTTAACTGATAGTCTTCATTGGAATGAAAGCTGGATTTTCATTTTTAAGAGACGTCTTTATGCTGGTCTGAAGACCCCAATCTTCCCTTGTATGCGAACTACAGTAATCTCCTAAATTGCATGAGAATAAATAAGTGAGTATATGTGAACCTCGAGGATATTTCCCTAAACGCTGTCCTCTTCTTTTAAATATTTGCTTAAGCACAAAGCTTTACAGATTAGAAGTTAAATATGGTAAACTGAGACTTGAACTCATCATGCTCACTAACAGGCGCTCTACCACTTGAAGCATGCCCCCAGATCTTTTGCGCTTCAGTTGTTTTTTTGGATGCACTTACATTTTTGGCCAGGACTAGCCTCAGATCATAATTCTTCTAACTTTGGCCTCCAGAATAGTGGGTTAACAGACACCTATCACCAAGTCTGGCTTCAAGGTTGAAATAGGATCTCACTAACATTTTTGCTGGGTCTGGCCTTGAGCTCTGATCTTTCTGATCTCTGCCTCCTGAGCAGCTGGGATTGTAGGAGTGAGCCATCACACCTATCAGTCTTTTCACTTTTAGTTTGTTTTCAGACAGGGTATTGTGCTAACTTTGCTCGTCATTCTGGAACATCAGCCCTCTTACCTTTGCCTCCCACATAGCTGGGACCTCAGATATATACCACCAAGTTGCCCTACAAAATTCTTACTAATACTTTTAAAATTATAATATATGCTTATGTAATCTATAGGTTTCTGCTAAAAGTTACATAATTTATACTGTGTAAAACTTCCTCCTCTTCCTATCACTTTAACTTAAAATTTCCCAGACACTTCAATAAAATTCCTTGGCCAAATGCTAGGTTGTATTGTTGAATGCAGATTAAAATATTACTATAAAATGTAATAATACATAAGGTATTACAAAACCCTTGGTAACTGTCAAAATCACTCCCTCATCCCCTGTCATAGTCCAATTCTTTGCAGAAATATGATCTTTAGTCTCTATTCTTTGTGATTGCTTCATTGACTGTACATATTTTCTTCTCAGTAACTTTGAAACTTGAAAATAATGAAGTCAGTATTATAGTGTTGGAGAGAATTTCTGGAATCGAATGGTAACTGACATACAATAAGTAATTGACACAAACATTGTCCTAGCACGATGGACACATACAAAAGCAAAGTGGGTTGCAGGCAAAACACTTGTTGCAGTCTGAAGGAAAACTTTCTAGCCACGTGCATAAAAATGACGCAAGCCCAAGGAAAGAAAAGCTTCATAGCTACTTGGAGGAACCCAGTAGAAATGGTAAAGGTGCAAGGTTCTGGGACTGAATAAGATCAGACCAATTTTGGAAAATCAAATTTTACGGAAAAAATTTTTCCCAACATTTTATCTTAGAGTATCATTTATGTGAATGGCAAATTATGAATTACGGAGAAAGCTAAGTCTGGGAAAACATGTACCCTCTTTCAGATACTTTCCCTTGCCCCCTCCCTCTCCCCCCAACCCCTCTCTACCAGGCAGAAACTATTCTGCCCTTGTCTCTAATTTTGTTGAAGAGAGAGTATAAGCAATAATAGGAAGGACCAAAGGTTTTGCTAGTTGAGATAAGGATAGCTATACAGGGAGTTTACTTACATTGCTTTCCTGTGCATGTGTGTTACCTTCTAAATTAATTCTTCTTGAACTAACCTTGTCTCTAGTTCCTGGTCCCCTTCTCCTATTGTCCTCTGTCACTTTAAAGCAGATACTTAAAATTAACATCATCAGCATAAGCATTCAGATATTTGGGACGAGATGACTGCATGTGTTTGTTGAAAGAAATTCTGTCAAAACACCTGTAGCCATTAATTGCTGAAGCACATGTATTTCAACCCACGGCAACTGACTCCGCGTCACACTGATCCCTGTGACATGGTGGGTGCCATTCACTCTTCTTGATCTTGATACATGAGACAATCAGAGCCTGTATTTTTTGTGAGACTGTATGTTCTCCGGAGCTTAGCTTATGAGTGCTTGCTTTTGTTTCACTCAAGGGCACTTAGCAGAGTGCCTACTGTATAATAGGTATTTAATGAAAAACTATACCACTTGATTTTCCAAATTTCTAATATCTATTGGTTTTCTCAATTCTAGTGTTTTCCATATAATTCCAAAGTTGAAAAATAGGGGCAAAAGTGCTAACTTACTTGTTTTATGACTTTTTTAAAATCAAAAAACATATTTAAATTTTCACTGCCACTAGATTTAACATGTAATATTTAAAAATTAGTGTTGTACATAATAATGAATGGTGTTTTTCCTCTGTTATTGCTATCTGTATTCATGGAAATTAACACATAGCTGATACCATCAGGGGAGTTTGTCTCGGTGTACAAAATAGTGAACTAAGAATATGGCTTTTAAACTTTTTTCAAAGAGATTTTAGGTGTGAATCCTTGGGTAAGCTACGTAAATAATGAATTTCAATTTTTCCTTGTATTAAATTTACTTAATACCTGTGCTAACATTTCAGACAGGTTTTATTTATTTTTTTTTAAAAATAAAAAAATCTACAAGGTAGATGAAGACATGCCATGTAGGCTTCTGTCAATCAACGTATTGAACAAAAGCATGAGAGAAGCTAATGAGTGCCTGTCTAAGGCAAGACTAAGTATTAGTCTGCATCACCGAGAATACAGCAAAACCATTGTTACCCAAGTCCTTGACTCATTTTCATAGACAGGTGCTAAGAAGAGCACACTAAGCAAATCACAATGATCTGTATTATCAGCATGTTTTAGAAACCAAATTCATTTGTAAATCCTGCTGGAAAGGGAGTTAATTTCCATTAACCTGTATTATTGGCAGAGCCAGAAGACAACTGAAATTATGGTCAGTCGCTGCAGTTCTGATTTCTCATGATTCCAACTCAACCTACAGCACTAGTGAATACAGCAGTTACTGCTTCTTTCCTTTAGAATTCAGCAAAATTATGGAGGGATGAGAAATTAATCTAGGTTTATTCTACTTTTTTAGAGCCTGATACACTGAAATATATAATCATAGAAAATAATAATTATCCTATATTTAGAAAGAATAGACCATTTTCAGGTATGTAAATCCCTCAACTGATTGGAGTATGACACTGGATTAATTAAATGTAGGTCTTCTGTAGCTTACTATTATTAATAGTATTATTATTTTAGTATTTCAGAGGGAATGGGTTGTGTTGCAGGGAGAGAGATGAAATAACAGCAAGAACTTCACTTTACACTCCTAGTACGGCAACTGTAAATTTTCTTTGCTCTCAATACCAAGCTGTTTTTTTTTTCAAATCAAAGAGCCAGAAATAAAATGTTGAAAATATGAGTAACATTTATTGATCATCTATTAAGTTTCAGACATGATATTTTTTCTCTCCCTGTAAAATCTCATGCAGTGTTCTCAGTGACACTAGGTATTAAAAAGTGTTGTCTTATTTTTCGTATAAAAACAAGATTCAGAAAGATTGTGTAATTTGCTTGGAGTTACAGAGATGAAGTTTTTTGAATATAGCGTTGTCAATTGAAAATGCAAATACAAGTCTTAAAAATTGTAATTTTCTTGTTTCTAATGTAGTATTCATCTTTACTCTGATATCTTTATTAAGTAAAATTAAAATTGTTTTATATATTTAAAAAAATTTTAAATGTAAAGCAAGAAAGTTTATTTGGATAAAAAGTGTAAAGTGGGAAAGTAGATCCCCCAGCATTGGAGTGGAAATGTCCTAAAAGAAGATACATTATATATTTTAAATGTTTATAAAACTAAATAAAATAAAATTTAGGGTTTAATTCATTTCAGTCATTAGAAAGTAAAATCATAAATTTGAACACTTTTTTTCAGATATTGAAGAGGAAAATTTTAAATCTTAAATAATTATAACAAAGATATTTGATTGTTTCAATATTTCACTCCTGAATAAAACAATCAGTTACCATGAGTAAGGGGAAATATATGAAAGGTGTATTACTTGTAAATTAAGAGAATTTCAATCGTTTTTTTTTCTTCTAATAAAGGTAATGGCGAGACTGACTTTTGAGGACAAATTAATGGAATATCTATGAATGGACTCAGACCATTTGGAGCCCTGACTAAGATTTTGAGGAAACAAGGAGTGAAAATTGCCACGTAAGAAAAAGCCCTACCTGAGCATGATAGAGATGGAGTCATTGCATTTTTTCAGAGACAATGTCGGTAGCTGGATATGTCCCCTTTCATGTCACCACCTGGGAACGTGCATGTGAATTTGTCTTGCCAGCTGCTATGCAGTCGCTTGAGCACTTGCAAGTATATTGTGTGTAAAAAGGTCTGTTCTGAAATTTCTGAAGCAGGTCTGGGAGTCTTGGGTATGGAGATAACAGTACTGTATTCCTTATTGTTAATTTTGCTCATTGGAGGAGTCATGATAAGTAGAAAATAACCGGCATGTGTGTACTGATTTGTTTCTCATGTACACAAATGAAGTCGGTATTTACCTTTCAAAAAATATCTTGATTCTACTTTTTTTCAAACACAGATAAATTGAATTGATCTGTATTCTTAAAATTAAATGAGGCTCTGATTCACTTTGGTTAGAGAAACATGAACAGACGTGGCTGGTATATTTATAAGAAAATGGTTAAGAACCAACATTGATTCACCATGTTCTTCCTTCTTACACAAAAGTATTCATCAAGTTGGAATCTCTTTGGCTTACTTCTCTGGCAGTTTAAAAGAGAAAGGGAGAAAGGAAGGAAGGAAGGGAGGGGTGGAGGGAGAGAAGAGAAAGGAAGAACGTCAGACAGGTATGCAGGTGTATTTTGATTTAAGCTACTGACCTTTCAGCTGTTTTTGGTTTTGTTCCATAAATTTGCCTATCCTAATTAATGCAGTAATAACATCAATACATAAAAACACAAAAGTAACAACAAAACACATATTAATACGTTGTTCTACATTTTTCTTGGATCCCAAAAGAAGAAAAATAATGAAGAGTACTGCACAGAACTCTAAAACTGATATATTTTTAAAGTGGTATATTACATCAAGGGCAAACACAACAAGGGGATTGGACTTTGAGCACATGATAAAAGCGAGAGCACACAAGGGAGATATGAGGATAGGTAAAACAGCCAAAAAACTAGATAGCATTTGTTGCCCTCAATGCAGAAAAACTAAAGCAGGTACTTTAAAGCAACTGAGGCCAATAGGAGAAGGGGACCAGGAACTAGAGAAAAGGTTAGTTGGAGAAGAATTAACTTAGAAGGTAACACACACGCACAGGAAATCAATGTCAGTCAACTCCCTGTATAGCTATCCTTATCTCAACTAGCAAAAATCCTTGTTCCTTTCTATTATTGCTTATAGTCTCTCTTCAAAAAAATTAGAGATAAGGGCAGAATAGTTTCTGCCGGGTAGCAAGGATTAAGAGGGGGTAAGGGAGGGAGCGGGGTTGGGGTGGAGGAAGGAAAGAGATGGGGGAAGGGGAGAGAAATAACCCAAACATTGTATGCACATATGAATAAAATAAGAATTTTTTAAAAAGTGGTATATAGACAAATATGTATTGAGTGTTTAAAATTTACAAGTGTATGAATAGATAAATGAAATGTGTTCAAATCGTTTTAAGAAGGTGGGGAGGAGGGATGAGGGAGAATGATGGGTAAGTCTAATCAAGGTACAGGGTAAGCAAATGTGGAAATGTCACAATGAATCCCCCCTCAGTACAAATATTATATGCTAGAAAACTGAAAAATGTGTTTAAGTGATTCTCTTAAAAACTTGTATGTTCTGACTAGCCATGTAAGACAACTTAAAGGTACATTTTCTACCTGGTAACATTTCCTAGTGACATTTAATTGCTTTCGCAGAATAATAGAAATGCGTAAGTTAGTTTGGAGTTTTGATATTATGTATGAGACTTTCTAAACATTAAGAGTGTGTTTTGTTCAGCATATCAGTAGAATAGAGGAATGCTTTTGAAATGTTTTCCAATCAGAATATCAAACACTTTGATCAAACCATTCATGTGATGAGTTCTTCTCCATGAACAATACAAAATTCTGCTTTAATTGTTTTTCACCATTCAAAAATTAGCTTAAAATTTTCTTCAATATTCAAATAGTTGTGAATATTTTCTTTTCAACTTATCCATTTCTCAAGAAAGGCTAGTATATAAAAATTCAATTATAATTCTTTCAACAAGGCATTTCTCTTGGTACAATGTTGTACAGCACAGGCTCAGAAACCATCAGAGGATTTTAAAGTAGCACAAATCTACCAACATGTCTATTACCTACTAAATGAAGCATAAAATGAACAGATACTCTTGAGTCTGTTATTCATATCATTGTGGCTAATACAGTAGTCATAATAACGAACAGGACATTACCGAAATTCAAATATAAGGAAGAAAGAAAAAACCAAACTATTGTTGTCAATTACTTATTCTTTCAGACAAACACAACACCTTTCTGAGTGCAAAGAGATATGTCACATATTCTCCCAGAGCATGTAAAGGTACAAGATAATGTCACTATTGATCAGTTTAGCTTAGAAAGGAACTGAGATAGGTAGAAATGTGAATGAAGAGAGAAAATGAGAGCAAATAAGGAAGTCTATTCATCAACTAATACATGGAGCTATTGTGGAAACAGATGGTTTTTTCAAACTGGGAAGACTGAGAGTATTTCAGGGGGGACATAGGCATGGAACCTATGCCATTAAGTATTGTGTAAATGTCAAACACCGTGGAAGTTTTCTTGAGGAATTTTGGTGACAGCTGGAGCAATGCCATCCCAACAAGGGGAGTTCCGAAGTGAGAAAGCAACTCATAGGAAGATTCAAAAACACCAAGCTGTGCCCCAAATAAAACATGCATAGTAGTGGAATAGTGCCAAATGATGCATGTCCAAACATGAAGACTAGACACCAAATTAAGGGAAGAGCAGGGCCAGTGATAGGGGTGATTTGATACTTACGTGTGGAGCCTCTTAGGTATGGTTGCAAGTGTGTAAAGAAGTGGGTATAGCTGGGCACTGCTGACTCACACCACAATCATAGCTACTCAGGAGGCAGAGATCAGGAGGAGATGACTGTTTGAGGCTAGCCTGGGCAAATACTTTGTGAGACCTTACCTCAAAAATAAATAAAGGGCTGGCAGAGTAGCTCTAGTGGTAGAGCTCCTGCCTGGAAAGCATGAGGCCCTGAGTTCAAACTGCAGTATCACACGCACACATATAAAAAAGGTTATAAAGAAAATTGTTACATGGCATCAATGGTATGTTTTCTTAAGCACATTAAACAAGGTAACACTTTGTATACTCCATATGAGACATAAAATTGAGAGATTTCATTAAATGTTCAGCTTGAACATTTAAAGAACTTAGAAAGTGTCAGACCCACCCTTTAAAAAACTGAAAGAATTAAAAATTAAGACCTTTCTGTGAGTCATAAAAACATTGAAGTCACAGTAAAAACCATGCCCCCCCAACACAATCTAAAGAGACAGACAAAACCAGAGAATTGCGGATGACATCAGCACATTGGAACCAAAGGTGCTGGAATGATAAATGGGTAGAAACATCTGAAAGGTCATTTCAATGTGAACTTGTGAGAGAAGAAACTTCTGGTGCTATGATCCTAGGGTGATTTTATGTCCATGAGCCCTTCTTCTTCCCCAGATTCTCACTGAGAAGAACCGAGAATCATTTCCTCCTGGTTCTTGCAGAGAGGGAAATTTATATATAAATGCATATATCAGAAAGTAAGAAATCAAGAAGCAAATCAAAGATTTAACCTTAACAAAGTAGGGAAATAAAAGCAATTTAAACTTAAAGTAAGGATAAAAAAGGAAATAATAAAAATTTATATTAGAATCTCTGAAATTGAGCAGTAAAACAATACAGCAAATCATCTTGACTAAAAGCTGGCTTCTGAAAAGATTGTAAAGATTGATAATACCATACACAACCTCAAGAAAGAAAAAATAGACATAAATTAATAACAGAAATGAGAGACAGAACAGCATTAATGACCCCAAGGACCTCAAAAGAATAATAATAAGTTTTGAACACTGTGTGCTCCAAAATTCTATAAATGAATGATTAGCTTAATACACTTATAAATGGTTGCATGTGGTAATATTTATAGAAAGGTATGCTTATAGATTAGTATACACACCTACATTTCTTTCACCTGTCATCTGAGATTGCCTGCAACAACAGACAGAAGCAACAAGAAATCTAGAGCCTGAACCTTGTCATTTTAAAACCTTTTTATTAGTAAATGATAGTTATACAGTTATCATTGTTACATTTCCATATACACATGTATTGTACCCCCATTTGGTTCATCTCCTCCATTGCTCTCTCTCTTCTCTCACTCCCTTCTTAAAATGACAAGGATAAGTTCTACTGTTCCATATTCATGTATGTACAGAAAATACTTCAACCATATTCACCCCTCTGAACCTTGACTTTTAATATTTTTGTTTGGTATCAGGTGAGCCAGGTGCTTTGGACAAAAGGCTGATTCTAGAATTGCATGGTTTATATACAAGATGAGCTAAGCCTAGAGCAACTTGTAGTCCTAGAACATAAGACACCCACACCCACATGCACACATACACCCACACACACATGCAGACACACACGCATGCACACCCTGATGGGAGTAGGTCAAAGGGGCAAAGGAACCAAATTAGAGCTCCAACAGTCAACTTGAAAATAATTTGAGCAACAAATTAAATAAAGCAGTATTTTCTTTCTTTCCATAGGGGTGAGAAGCACATATTAAATTAGTTGCATAAAGTGTGGAATAGAAATGAAAACTAGAAAAATTGTACTGGGAAGAAATCACAGCCAGGTGATCAAGATCAAGATTGAAAGCAACAGGTATTATTGATAAGATGGACCCTTGATACGATGTTTACCTCATACCAAAGAAAAGCAAGTTTAATGTAAGAAAACTATCAGAGCAATCCCAATTTAAAGATTTTCTACAAAGTACCTGACCAGTATCAAGAGTCTCAAAATTATAAAACACAAGTCAGAAACTTTGACAACCAAGGAGAACAGATTAACTAAACTCAATGCGGTATCCTCAGAAGGATACTAAAACAGAAAAGATACATTGCAAAAACTGAAGGAATCTGAATTAAGTATGTTCTTTACTTAATGCATCAATGTCACTTTATTGGTTTTATTAAATAAATATAAGATTTAATCACAGGGGAAATATGTGTGAGGCTTATGGGAACTCAACATGCTATTTTCATAACTTTTCTATAAATGAAAAACTCTTCTAAAATTTATTAAAAATAAGTGAAATTATAAATTCTCCAAGGGAATATTCACATGGCACAATAGAAAATGAAAAGCCAAGCATTGCTTGCTATCAATTATCTCTCCCAAATCTGAGGTCATTGGTTTTTAGTCCACTGGACTGGAATACATGCTGTAGGTTCTATTTCTAATAATGACATTCCTTACATAAAGGATCCAACAAATCCTGAGGCCTGATCCAGAGAAAATAGAGAACAAACCAGAATCTTAGCTTACCCAGAAGCACAGCTCACAGTCTAGTGGTTGAAAGTGGAAAGGAGACAAAGAGAAAAGTTTTGGTACAGCTGGAAAAGGCATCTGGATATTTTGGGCTGGAAAGACAAGAAAGAGCAAGTGAGAGGAGCCTGCATTCAAAGACAAGAGCTTACCACAGCCTGTCCCACGCACAATTTTGGCCCATAAAGTGCCAGAGTCTAACATGAATTGTGATCAGATTCACAATTATCTTCTCCAAAGATAGCAGGGAGGGAATGGCAATCTCAGTGAACTCATTTTGTTTTCCACTACACATTTCAAATTGCATTTGTGAAAATATATAAATAAAATCATATATCTCAAACAATGGGGAAATGTTCTCAGAACATTTATCATATTTTCATGTAAGCAATCAATACATGCCTATCTTCCCTCCCAGAAATATTTCTCATACTCTTTAATGTTGTATTTGCTTTGCTTGGGAATTTGTTCTGCAATAAAGAACAAAAGTTCTGGTTTTTTTCCCCATTATTCCTTTCATTTTTTCCTCAATATAATCCATAATACCAGCAATCAACTTGTCAGAGCTATCAAGTAATAGCTTAGTTTCTTTCTAACAGGAAATCAGCACACTGTAGAGAAGACAGACCTCACAGAATTAGTCTAGGCAAGGCACTACACATGCTATACTTCTTAAATTGTCTTCTCAGAGACACTTACCATTACATCTATTCACAATTTGTAAGATAAAGTAGTCACATGGCCTGACCTGAAGTCAATGGCATGGGGTTTTGTTCTCCTATGAAGTGAACGACATGCATATTTCACAGTTCTGCAAAATCTCCCTCTGTCAGAGAGATTGATATGTTCTCTCTTAGTAGGAAGTTGATATAGGAGTTGTGTCTGATCCATACCTTAAAAAAAAAAAGACAGTGGCACAGGGAGTAATGAACAAACTTCCCTGGGAAAATAAATCATTATTCCTGACCATGGGTCAAGATTGTGTGATGCCTGGGAACCAGATGGATTGGTAATTCCAACACAATGTTGGCTCTGATGAATTTCATAAGAATTCTATCTCTGAGGACTGAGAGAGAGAGGTGAAATAAAGGAAGTACATAGTATAAGCACAGGAAAACCCATAAAAAGCATCATTAAACAAAGTTAGCTTGAACATCTGCCATAACAGATGTATGGTAGATGCCAGACATCTACCATATGTATGTTAGTTTCCTTGGCATGCCATAATAGAATTTTAAAGACTGGGTGGCTTTAAGAAAATAAATAGATTTTTTTCACCATTCTAATCACTGTAAGCTCAAGAGCAAGGTGGTCAAGTACTGCTTCCTCACATGAGCAACACTTGGTGTGTGTGCATGGAGACAGAGAAAGAGAAAACACACACACACACACACAGAGAACGAGAGAGAGAGAAAGAAAGAGTTGAAGTATAGCTCTTTTTCTAGAAGGTCACCAGTTTTACAAGATTATGACACCATCTTTAAGGGCTCATTTAAACTTAAATACCTCTTTAGAGTCCTCTTTCAAATATAGCTACATTGGGGGCTAAGACATCAATCTGTGAATGTCAGGCAAAGCTGAGTTCATGAAATGAAATTGTGACAATATAAATCATGCAAATAATGCACTCCTCTTTCTTCACTGTTTTTTTTTTTTGCACCCATTCTCAAAAGAGCAACACCAGGTAAAAATATGTAAATAAAAATATAGGATGATCATACAAATGGAAACCTCAGATAAAAAATTAGATTTTTACTATAACTGTGCCATGTATATTACATGGGACATGCACTAAAAATGTTTAACTTAAAACTTCAGTAGACAGACCATACATTTGTGACAATCCTCTACGAGAGGATCAGAGACTGTAGTTTTCCTCATGGTAAGGATGAAAACTGATTTACATTGACAATAATCAGATTTACAGCTAGATTATAAGATTGATGATTTTAATTACTCAAATGATATGCCTTGTAATTTTAATTAACTGTAGGTTTTCTGTTACTTAGAAAAGTGACCAGAAAATTCATTCTGATTACTATAATGTTAACCCAGTAGCAGAGTTAAAAACCATCTCCTGTGCAAGCTTGGACACAAAAACAAAGTTGATTTTATGATCACCATTAAGTATTGTCTGTTCAATAAACATGTACATTAACTTTTTGTTTTTGTGTTTTTGAAATAAGGTCCACTATTTAGTCCACACTGGTCCAGAACCAGCTATGTGGCTTGGACTGACCTCAAACTCCAGATCCTCTTGCCTCAGCCTCTTAAGTGTGTGGTGACAGACATGTGTCACCATGCCTAACCTTATACATTCATTTTAATAAAAACAAGATTCAAAATATATTAATATTAATTTTAAGATCAGTTAATGAAAATAGTCAAACAGTAGAAAAAATCTGAATACTCAACAAAGTTTAAAAATTGAATAAGTTGTGATAACCTACAACATAAAATAAGATTCAGTTATTATATATATATGCATGTATATAGGTATGTACAGACACATGATTACTCAAGAAAGATGACAATGAAAATATTAAGTGACAAAGGAATGTCTTTTCATTGGGATAGATTCCAAATATATAGGTATTTCTAGGTATACATACACACATATATGTACATGCACACATAATGTGTGTGTGCATGGTAGTGAAACTCAGTGGTAGAGGGCTTGCCTAGCATGTCCAAGGCCCTAGGGTTGATCCCCAGCACCAAAAAAAAAAAAAAAAAAAAAAAACCTAGCAAAACCCGAAAATAGCAATGCGGTAACTCATGTTTGTTTATAAGGAATGTGACAAGAAAAATAAGAGGGGAACAAGCTTTAATTCATTTCTCAGTTTGTAATAATAGAACTTTTTCATGATAAAATGTTTGCTTTAAAATTCAGAGGAGTTTTCTTTGGGAACAGTATGTTAGTTGTAGGACTGGAATGATATCTACAAAAGGTAAAGCACAGACTAGTGAAGAAGCCTTGAAGAACAGAAATACAGGCTATGGAACTGTAAAAGTCAGATGTTTTCATGAAAATTTTTAGTAGGAACCAACACTGGGTTAAATAAAACAGCAATTGAGAAGTAAATATGAAAGTCAAGTTCTGTTTCCTTTTTCACTGAAAAAAAGTGACTGCTGGGATAAAATACACAGAGTTTAATTACTGACTTAAGAGATTTTGCCTCTGTCTTGTTTTTTCAGCATTGACAATTTGAATATAATAATTTCTCAAGCCATGTGATTGTAGCACAATTGAAAAACTGCAAAATGTATCATAACATATTTATTTAGTTTGGAATAAAGATAATCAGGGGTCTAGATTTCACTTCAGAAATTATACATTCTTTTAATTTCCAGATAAAATTTATTAAGTGATTTTTGGCTTTACAACAGATACTCGTATGTTTACCATTCTGTGAAAACATTTCTAAAGCTTTTGGCAATTGAAAATTGGACATATTTATTGGTGTATTTCAAGTCAACATTTTCCCAGCAAAATATAGTGTATGAACTTGATTCTGAGGCAATAGAGCAGATGAATTACGTTTGAAGGTAGTGCTTCATTGCACAGAACAATTTATTTTTGGTACAAAGAACTATTTAAATGAATGAGTTTTAAAATGACATTTTAATAACTATAATTTTAATAGTTTTTAAATGACAGGAAAATCATCCAGAGATTTAGGTTTCTCACAATCTTTGGTAAAACTCCCTCAGTAATACATGGGGATTTATAACAGAGAATGGAACACACATACTTTCCTTAGTTGCTACAAATATTAAACTCAGAGAAGTTTTTCTCCTGTTCAAAAGGCAGTAAAAAATAAATTCCTCAATAGAATACATGTTAGCAATGGTTTATCCCTAAGAGATCATGTTTTTACAGCATGATCAAATATCAAAATATTAATAAATTCATAATTAAAAACATGTCTCTATTTTCTATTGAAAAGAATTATTCTGTGGATGAAAATACTCAGAGGGAGTATATAATATAGATTATCTTTAAATTCATAATATTTCAATCATTACATTTAATGTCACATAATTTCCATGTAAATCTAAAAGAAGACACAATTATGAAGAAATATTTTCTAAAAGGTTTTGCTATGTGTTTGAATTTTTGTCAGATACTCATAAAAAAGCCTAAATGAGCATGGAGTTGAACCACAGAGATTTTATCTGTGTGTTATGGTATAAGTCATGTGCTTGATTAAAGAGGAAAATAGTTTCAAGAAGCAATTATGTGGAAAGGCAAGCTGAGGAGAGCAACCAGGGCACCTCATGGGGTTCTTCCCCATAGTCAGGAAGATGTGTACTGCAAGGTCAAAGCAAACTCGATCAGTGTCACAGCTAGTCAGAGCATCTATCCCCTGTAGTGGTCATTTTTGTGCAACCTCAGGGAGCGCCAGTAAACAAAATTGTGCCAAACAAGCCATCTCCACATGTGATACAAGCTGTCTTATATTATCATTAATTCCTTCTGAAAGGCAAAAAGTGATTTTCTTTTTGCAAATTAAGCTTTTCCAAAATCTTTTTCAGATAGATAAAAACAGAAGTTCTATATTTGTGGTTTGTAAACACAACAATAAATCTGTATATAAAATGCTATTTCCTACCTTGAAATAAAACTGCATTGAGTTGGCGCCCACCATGCTTTACAAATCAAAACTCCATAGGACAAGAATATAATACGATGATAGGAGTTGCATTGACCAATTTTCACTAAAATCATTCAGCTGGCAGAAAATTTAAAAAGATCAAAATCTCTGATATATTAAAATAAATATTAAATTACCTGAATTACCAAGAATAATTACACAATTACTTATTTGGGGGACTGATACATTTTTTCTTAAATATTAACACACAGAAAATTTGTACTCAAATGTTGTGATAATATCTTTCAATTAATTTCAAGTTTCTATCAAAACCATCTTCTAAATAATCACAAAATCTTCCTGTTGAATTTGACATGTCTACTTTCATTCACTTTTTTATTGGTTCCACTTCCATTTTGGAAAGAAAGACCACCCAAAAGAGTAGAAGCAAGATGATTTATTCCTGCTAGGACAAGACAATCAGTACCATAACTTGTTTGTAGAGAATTAAAGGCAGAAAATAGAGCTGTGAAATTTTGTAATGCACAAAGCAAGAGATTCAGTTTTGTTTTGTTTTGGCCACTTTGTCATTTTGTACAGTTTTTGACTTAAAAAGTATTTTATTTGTTATAAGAGCATAGTTACTCTTATTTTGTCTGCTTTCCAGTTATATAGACTTATCTTTTATTTATTTTTTTTTTCTCTTTACTTTCAGTCTATGTGTTGTCCTTACAGGTGAAGTGAGTCTCTTATAGGTGGCATATTGTTGAAGCCTGTGTTCCATACATTCAGCCCTATGTGTCTTTTGATTGAAGAATTTAATAGAGTAGTAGCCAAGGTAATTATTGAGTGCTTGTTTGGAAGTCCTAGTAGAGGTGCTCAGTTTACCTAAGAATTGTCCCACTCTATTGGGAAGGGTATCCTCTTTGACCAAGCATGCAGCTTCCGGAGGTCACACATGGAGTGGTGAGGCAGGAAGTTGACACCAGCCTAGCCAGCCAGATCAGTGACAGAAGTAAAAGATGTTGCAGCCAAATCACCCTCAGGCCTCCAAGGTAATTGCTGGAAGCTAAGAACTTACTATTGGTATTTTCGTTGTTGTTTTATGGATTTTTTAAAACTTTCTTCCCTGATTACTGTCTTCCTTCAGAGTTATATTCTCCAGTATAATATTGTGATATCTTGCTTCTCTGTGTGTGTGTGTGTTTGTGTGTGTGGTATACATCCAATGTAATTTTTGCTTACAAGTAAAAAAATATTTTGGTGAATTTTTTTAAGCTAATAATTTTGATCACCCACACATACACAAAAGACCTTTATTCTTTTACTTTATTTATTTTCCTAAATTTTAAATATCTGAAGTAATAATTTACCTTTTAATATTGTATATCCCTTAACAAATTATTGTTATTATTCTCTTAGAGTTTTGCTATTAGCCTTCAATCTCAATATGCATGTGCTTTACATCCTGATTACAGTATTAAAATATTCTACATTTGACTGTGCATTTACATTTACCAGTGAGTTTGGTATTTTCAAGTGTTTTCATCTTACTCATCAGCATCCTTTTCTTTCAGCCTGAAGAATTCTTAAAAGAAAAATTCATATATCTCCCTTTCTTCAGAGTCAGTCTCTGCTGTCACTTTTTCTTGTGTCCTGAATCATGCCATGTCCCAGTGTGTGAAGATTGGCTTTATCTGGAAAATTCCTTAAGCACTAAGTCTATGTAGAGATTCTGGGAGGATATTTGGCATGGTCTCTAAGCCATGCTGAGACTTCTACAGTCATCTTTGAGTTGGGATGGAATTCCAGGACCACTGAGCTGACAAGGAGTTGAGGTGAATCCAAAGCTCCTAGCTGCTGAGGTCTACCTGACACAGAGTTGTCCAGAGCTCAATACTACTGTGGTTGACTGGCAGTGATGCAGACTGGAGAATGAATCTGCCTCATAGGGTTTATGTGTTCCTTTCTGTCACCAGGTACCAAACAGGCACCATTTTGTGTACTGTGGGAGTCTTCCCAGGACTAGATTTTACTATGGCTGACCTGCTGTCAGCATGCAAAGCAAGCTCCTGCTCTCCCTTTCCTCTGTTTCCACTAAGATGGCAGTGACTCTCCAGGCTGCCCTATCTGAAGTTAGGGACAGGTGACATGGGTGACATAGAACTGTCCTTCAGCCCACTTCAACATGTCCTTTTTATTATCAATCTATAATCAAGTACTGTGGTCTCTTCCCTGGCTTTCTTAGTTCCTGTAGCAGCATTTTCATGCATGGATCCTTGTTCAAATTGGTATTTCTGTGGAGAGATGGTCATAGGAGAGTCCTCTTCCATGATTTTACTCTCCTTCCATTAAGACTTTTTTTAGATTTGCTGTGATTGGAGATTGTTGGCATGAGAAGGCTAAAGGAGAGCAACATGAAGTGAGGGTGTCATGTATAAGTGATTGACCTTCTGATCTATTCTAAGTTGGAAGCTGTGGTTAACAGAGAACTTACTTCAGGGGATGACTGCAGCAGAGATAGTTGTAAGAGATCTGTGTTCATGCTATCCATTGCATTTTCAATCTCTTGATGTCCTGATGGTGAATTTGGAGAGTCTTATAGCTCTGTTTTAGTTGCATTGTTTGCATGCCGCTCTGTTGGTTCAATCACTCTGCAGATGAAAGTAATTGGAAAAGGATTATTATCATTATCATATTGCTGACATGACTTCAGACATAGCTTGAGAAATATTGAAATCAGTGAGTCTTGGTTGAGATCAGAGAAAGCAGATCCTCAGATAAAAAGTCCTTTTTAGGTGATTTTTTTTCTTTTTTTTGAGGGCAATGCTCAGACAAAAAAGCTAAGGTGGTTAACACTTTTACAGGTCCTCCCCTAGTCAGTGGAAAAAAGATTTGGTACTGATGATAAGAGAAAATCCTTGATTGCATCCTTGTGGAGGTACTGTACCAGTGGCAGCTGTCATCGGTGGAACAGGGGGAAAAAAAAGTTAAGGTAGAACATGTCCTTACCTGGCAATGAATCTATAGAAAGGGTCTGCAGATAAATTGCACCTCAGAATTTGGTTCAATTTGAAAAGCATCAGGAAGGGGAGAATTGATCCTTCTTATTTATTGATCAATGATCTGATACATTATTAGTTTAGGACGAATCCCACCCTCTGAGGCAAGTTCATGCCTATGGAAAGGAGTAAAGTAGGGGCACCAGCCATTTCATCCTCTAGGGCCCCTTATGGCAAGCAGAAATGTAATTCAACTTTAAATTAACCCTATATTGATCTTCACTATGAAATAACCATTGTATTTTACTACAGTCTTATTATTTTGATAGCAATTGCCTGCTTTGGCTTAGCTTAGTCAGCATCTCATTTTTGGGTTATAATTAACAACTTGCATCCAAAATTCCACTCTTCTTCCTTCAGATCTTTTATTACATTATTGGCATATGTAAGTAATATAACTCTTACCCCAATTTAATTTAATTTACTTTCCAAATTTAATATACTATCATAGATAGTGCAGTATAAAGCATGCATTTTATTCCAACCAACAGTCCCAATAGCTCTAGAAGTAATGGGAAAATTCATGATCTTGGTTTTCAAGAGCATTACTGGTTTGTGCTCCTAACAAAAGCTACTATTTTCATTCATCATACTGTATTATATCTAAAATAGTCAGATTGATTCTGTTTTATTAAACACATCCAATGCTTTTGCATTGTATTTTCGTGGTCTGAATATATTCAGCACTTATTAATTTGTACATGTATTTAATAAACTGTAACAAGAGAGAGAAAAAACAAATTAAATATTCTTTGTGATTGCATGTCAAAACATTTTCTCCAACATATGTGTGATTGTACATGTGTATATAAACATTTCTGAGGATTTATTACATATGCTGCAAGCACCTACCTTGTGTTTTAACTGTATTATCTATTTTGACTCTCCAAAATGCAAAGCACCAGTAATTTACAAACTGTCCATGAATATTTCAATTGAATATGAAAGTTAACAAACTTTCATAACAAATAGTATTCTCTTGAGTTGTGATGCTAGCTAAGAGAATATTGAGGTGAGAATAAAATTTAGGAAAATTATGAATACTAAAAATTATAATAGACACTAACAGAACATGGAGACATCTGAGTGTGAGGAAGACATGGATTAAGGTTATGACTAGTGCAAATACATGCAATATTTTAGATATGGGATAATATGATATGGGATGAAATAAAGGTTACATTTTCTTCATCCTTTCATAATTGTTTAATAATAGATTTGATTTGATTTAGCAAGAGCAAAATATTTTTCTTAAAAGATGTTCCATGCTTTTGTGCATGAGCAGGCTCCTACTGACATCAACATAAATGTGGAAAGATTAACTGGGATCAGATAGTACCACCAGGGACAAAATCCCCTTTGTGCTATGTATGACATTTCTTCATCACTGCTTTTGCTGAGACTTTCTGTCTTGTGTCACTCTTAGAGTTAATTTTATTCTGTGTATTTTAATATGTTAAAATCACATATTAAATAATATAGCAAATATAATACCAAATACCACAGTATATGTAATATTTTAAGATGTTGCAAGCAATGTATTAAAATTCTAGGACTGAGCTCCTACTGAACATTACAACCTTTTTAGCACTTTGTCTCTTTAATTGTCATCATTACTTCTGCTCATTAGAAATATCTCAAGGGATTCCAAGATGGCAGCTAGAGGTAGGAAGCAGAAAGCGAGCGTCCTATACTGAAATCTTGAAGAGATGCTGGAGACACACTTTGCAGGCATAATCACTGAGAAAAGGCATAACTTTGACCCCTCCACACCTCCAGCCAGTGCAGAGAATTTCCACTTCACGTTAAACGGAGAAACAAGGAGGGCCCCCTGGCCGCCAGTGGCAGGCACCCACTGGGAAGATGCAGATCAGGTGAGCTTCATGGTACCACAGTTCTCCCACAGACAAGCCTGGGCCAGAGCAGCATAGGCCCCTGGACAGACTGACTTCCACCCAGGGAAAAAAAGAGAAACTGAGTAATAAGCAATAAGAACAATTAAGACACGCTGGAAAGAGGGTGGGGCACCCTGAGCGCTGAAGATTGGGGGAAGGGAATCCTTCCTGGGACTGTAAATAAACAAGCCAGGCAGGCTGGAGAGGCTCTGGCAGGAGCGGGGGTGCACGCCCAGCAACCAGGAGCGGGGAAGCTGGTGAGATTGGCAGAGGGAGAAAAACTTCACAAGAGAGGAGGGAAGACCCACTTCCCACATGAACTGTAAATAAACATGGTGGCCAGCAGGAGCAGCAGCACTGCCCAGTAAGCAGGTGCAGGAAAGCTTGTGAAAGTGGCAGTGGGAGGAAAACTGCACAGGAGAGAGGGGAAGACCCACCGCCCACATGAACTGTAAATAAACACGCAGGCCTGACAACACGGGGGCAGTGTCACCTTTCCCAGTGCTTGGAAAGGGGAAAGCCTGTAGCAGAGGCTCCTGCACAGGAGAAATCTGAACAAACAAAGCCTGTGGGACCAGGTGAGTGCTAAGTTCACCCCAGAGATCTGCATAAGTAATGCCGCCAGCTACAGCAGGCTGAGAGCATCAGGCAGGCAAGCCACAGTTGCAGATACCACTCTCAGAATGGTCTCCAGACTCTTTTTTTTTCTTTTTCTCCCTACCTTTGATGAGAGAACAACTGAATTACACTTGCAAGCCGAAAAACTTACTGAAACTGTATTGCATTTGAACTTGGGACACTTGGTGGGGCTTTTGTGTATGTGTGTGTGTGTGTGTGTGTGTGTGTGTGTGTGTGAGTGTGTAGTTTTGTTCTACTTTATGCATCCCCTTTGATGAGACAACTACAGAACAAGATCTGAGGCACCAACTCCAGGACTGGAGATTGAGATGGACACCCAAATTATTAAGACTGAAACTGCATTGCATATAAACTTGGAAGTTTTTTTTTTGTTTTGTTTTTTAATTTTCTATTTTCCATTTTATTTTAATTCATTTTTATATATAGATATTTCTTTCATTTATTTATTTTTTTTATCTTTGATTTTCAATCCTCTCTCTGTCTCTCTAACATCTGTTCAGCTTACTGTTGATTAGTACACTAACACTCCCTGTTTATACCTTTGAAACTCTCTTGTCTGATACCTTGTTCTGCTTTCTCCCTCTTGTCTGTATATTTGTTTTCCCCTTTTCTTTAACTTCTTGCTTTCCATCTCAGCTCACTCTTCCATTCTCAATATTACCATTGTTATTATTACAAGCTAGAAAATACTTAATTGCACAGAGTACAGGGACAGTAACAACACCAAAGACAATGACGGGAAGACAGAAAAAACAGGGAGACCAGTTTCCCCACAGCAAAAAATTAGTACAGGAACCAGAGGGGAATGAAGAGAACAGAAACTCAGATCCAGACTCCAACAAAATGAAGATAAACTATGCCAAAGGACCCAATGAAGCCCACAAGAATAATTTAAAAGAAGACATACTACAAGTACTCAATGAGAATTTTATAGAGATGATACTGGATAGGGTCAACCAAAATGTACAGGAGACACTCAAGAAATTCCAAGACAACAAAAATAGAGAATTTGAAAAAGCAAAAGAAGAAATAAAGGAAACCATAGAAGCACTGTATAAACACCAAAGTGAAAGAGAGAACACAATGAATAAACAGATAAATGAACTCAGGACAAAAATAGACAACATTAAAGAAGAAAACTGCCAGGATATGGAACACCTCAGAAAAAAAAACGAAACAGAACTGCAAAACAAAACAGAAGGCCAATATAGCAGAATAGAACAAACAGAAGACAGAATCTCAGAACTTGAAGATGAAATGGTAATTAAAGGAAAAACTGAAGAACTATTAATTAAACAACTCAAGACCTGTGAAAAGAAAATGCAAGAACTCACTGACTCCATCAAAAGACCAAACTTGAGAATCATGGGCATCGAAGAAGGAGAAGAGGTGCAAGCGAAGGGAATGTGTAATACATTCAACAAAATAATAATGGAAAATTTCCCAAATCTAGAGAAAGATATTTCCATACAGATGCAAGAGGCCTCCAGGACACCAAACAGACCAGATCAAAATAGAACTACTCCATGACATATCATCATTAAAACAACAAGTTCAGAAACTAAGGAAAGAATATTGAAGGCTGTAAGAGAGAAAAAACAAGTAACATACAAAGGTAAACCCATCAAAATCACAGCAGACTTCTCAACAGAAACATTAAAAGCAAGAAGAGCATGGGGTGAGCTCTTCTGGGCAATGAATGAAAATAATTTCAACCCCAGGATACTCTACCCAGCAAAGCTATCATTCAAAATAGCTAGAGCAATAAAAGTCTTCCATGATAAGCAGAAACTAAAACAATATGTGACCACAAAGCCACCATTACAAAAGATTCTGCAAGGGATCTGCACACAGAAAGTGACACCCAACTTAACCATGAAAAGGCAAGCAACACCAAACCACAGGAAAAGAAAAAGCAAGACAGTGGAGAGTAACATCAAATTAGGTACACACTATCAAACCTTCAAACAAGTAGGACAACTAAATGGTAGGAATCACCACATACCTATCAGTACTAACACTTAATGTTAATGGACTTAATTCACCCATCAAAAGGCACCATTTGACAAAATGGATTAAAAAAGAAGATCCAACAATTTGTTGCTTACAGGAGACTCATCTCACTGACAGAAATAAGCATATGCATAGGATGAAAGGCTCGAAAAAGATTTACCAAGCCAATGGCCCCCCAAAACAGGCAGGAGTAGCAATACTTATCTCTGACAAAGTAGACTTCAAACCTACATTGATCAAATGAGATAAAGAAGGACATTCCATACTAATAAAAGAGGAAATAGACCAAAAGGAAATAATAATCATCAACCTGTATGCGACCAATGTCAACGCACCCAATTTCATCAAACATACCCTGAAAGACCTAAAAGTATATATAAACGCCAACACAGTGATTGTGGGAGACTTTAACACCCCATTATCATCAATAGATAGGTCATCCAAACAAAAAATCAATAAAGAAATCCAAGATCTAAAATATGCAATAGATCAAATGGACCTAATTGATGTCTACAGAACATTTCATCCAACCTCTACACAATATACATTCTTCTCAGCAGCCCATGGAACCTTCTCCAAAATAGATCATATCCTAGGGCACAAAGCAAGCCTCAGCAAATATAAGAAAATAGAAATAATACCATGCATACTATCTGACCACAATGCAGTAAAAGTAGAACTCAACAACAAAAGTAAAGACAAAAAACATGCAAACAGCTGGAAACTAAATAACTCATTACTTAATGAAGAATGGATCATCAATGAAATAAAAGAGGAAATTAAAAAGTTCCTGGAAGTCAAAGAAAATGAAAACACAACCTACCAGAACCTATGGGACACAGCTAGGCAGTCTTGAGAGGAAAGTTTATAGCCATGAGTGCATATATTAAAAAGATTGAAAGATCCCAAAACAATGACCTAATGATACATCTCAAACTCCTAGAAAAACAAGAACAAGCAAATCCCAAAACAAATAGAAGGAGAGAAATAATAAAAATAAGAGCTGAAATCAACGAAATAGAAACCAAAAAAACCATACAAAGAATTAATGAAACAAAAAGTTGGTTCTTTAAAAAATAAACAAGATTGATAGACCCCTGGCAAACCTGACTAAAATGAGGAGAGAAAAAACCCAAATTAGTAGAATTAGGAATGCAAAAGGGAAGATAACAACAAACACCATGGAAGTCCAGGAAATCATCAGAGACTACTTTGAGAACCTATATTCAAATAAATTTGAAAATCTAAAAGAAATGGACAGACTTCTAGATACATATGATCATCCAAAACTGAACCAAGAGGAAATTAATCACCTGAATAGACCTATAACACAAAATGAAATTGAAGCAGCAATCAAGAGTCTCCCCAAAAGGAAAAGTCCAGGACCTGATGGTTTCTCTGCTGAATTCTATCAGACCTTTAAAGAAGAACTGATACCAACCCTCCTTAAACTGTTCCATGAAATAGAAAGGGAAGGAAAACTGCCTAACACATTTTATGAAGCCAGTATTACACTTATCCCAAAACCAGGCAAAGACACCTCCAAAAAGGAGAACTATGGGCCCATCTCCTTAATGAACATTGATGCAAAAATCCTCAACAAAATAATGGCAAACCGAATTCAACAACACATCAAAAAGATTATTCACCACGACCAAGTAGGCTTCATCCCAGGGATGCAGGGGTTGCTCAACATACGAAAATCAATAAACGTAATAAACCACATTAACAGAAGCAAAGACAAAAACCACTTGATCATCTCAATAGATGCAGAAAAAGCCTTTGATAAGATCCAACATCATTTCATGATAAAAGTTCTAAGAAAACTAGGAATAGAAGGAAAGTTCCTCAACATTATAAAAGCTATATATGACAAACCTACAGCCAGCATTATACTTAATGGAGAAAAGCTAAAACCATTCCCTCTAAAATCAGGAACCAGACAAGGATGCCCACTATCTCCACTCCTATTCAACATAGTACTGGAATTCCTAGCCAGAGCAATTAGGCAAGAAGAAGGAATGAAAGGAATACAAATAGGTAAAGAAACTGTCAAAATATCCCTATTTGCAGACAACATGATCCTATACCTTAAAGACCCAGAAAACTCTACTCAGAAGATTCTAGACATCATCAATAGCTATAGCAAGGTAGCAGGATATAAAATCAACATAGAAAAATCATTAGCATTTCTATACACTAACAATGAGCAAACGGAAAAAGAATGTATGAAAACAATTCCATTTACAATAGCCTCAAACAAAATCAAATACCTAGGTGTAAACCTAACAAAGGATATGAAAGACCTCTACAAGGAAAACTATACACTTCTGAAGAAAGAGATTGAGGAAGACTATAGAAAGTGGGGAGATCTCCCATGCTTATGGATTGGTAGAATCACCATAGTAAAAATGTCAATATTCCCAAAAGTAATCTACATGTTTAATGCAATTCCCATCAAAATTCCAATGACATTCATTAAAGAGATTGAAAAATCTACTGTGAAATTTATGTGGAAACACAAGAGGCCACGAATAGCCAAGGCAATACTCAGTCAAAAGAACAAAGCAGGAGGTATCACAATACCTGACTTCAAACTATATTACAAAGCAATAACAATAAAAACAGCATGGTACTGGCACAAAAACAGACATGAAGACCAGTGGAACAGAATAGAGGACTGAGACATGAAGCCACACAACTATAACCAACTTATCTTTGACAAAGGAGCTAAAAATATACGATGGAGAAATAGCAGCCTCTTCAACAAAAACTGCTGGGAAAACTGGTTAGCAGTCTGCAAAAAACTGAAACTAGATCCATCTATATCATCCTATACCAATATTAACTCAAAATAGATCAAGGATCTTAATATCAGACCCCAAACTCTGATGTTGATACAGGAAAGAGTAGGAAATACTCTGGAGTTAGTAGGTATAGGTAAGAACTTTGTCAACGAAATCCCAGCAGCACAGCAGCTAAGAGATAGCATAGATAAATGGGACCTCATAAAGCTAAAAAGCTTCTGTTCATCAAAAGAAATGGTCTCTAAACTGAAGAGACCACCCACAGAGTGGGAGAAAATATTTGCCAGCTACACATCAGACAAAGGACTGATAACCAGAATATATAGGAAACTTAAAAAACTAAATTCTCCCAAAACTAATGAACCAATAAAGAAATGGGCAAGTGAACTAAACAGAACTTTCTCAAAAGAAGAAATTCAAATGGCCAAAAAACACATGAAAAAATGCTCACCATCCCTAGCAATAAAGGAAATGCAAATTAAAACCACGCTAAGATTCCACCTCACCCCTGTTAGAATAGCCATCATCAAAAACACCACCAACAACAGGTGTTGGCGAGGATGCGGGGAAAAAGGAACCCTCTTACACTGTTGGTGGGAATGTAGACTAGTACAACCACTCTGGAAAAAAATTTGGAGACTACTTAAAAAGCTAGACATTGATCTACCATTCGATCCAGCAATACCACTCTTGGGGATATACCCAAAAGACGGTGACACAGGTTACTCCAGAGGCACCTGCACACCCATGTTTAAATGGATGGAATTGGAGAACATCATTCTGAGTGAGATTAGCCTAGCCCAAAAGACCAAAAACCATATGTTCTCCCTCATATGTGGACATTAGATCAAGGGCAAACACAACAAGGGGATTGGACTATGAGCACATGATAAAAGCAAGAGCACACAAGGAAGGGGTGAGGATAGGTAAGACACCTAAAAAATTAGCTAGCATTTGTTGCCCTCAACGCAGAGAAACTAAAGCAGATACCTTAAAAGCAACTGGGGCCAATAGGAAAAGGGGAACAGGTACTAGAGAAAAGGTTAGATCAAAAAGAATTAACCTAGAAGGTAACACCCATGCACAGGAAATCAATGTGAGTCAATGCCCTGTATAGCTATCCTTATCTCAACCAGCAAAAACCCTTGTTCCTTCCTATTATTGCTTATACTCTCTCTACAACAAAATTAGAAATAAGGGTAAAATAATTTCTAATGGTATTGAGTGGGGGGAGAGGGAGAGGGCGGAGTGGGTGGTAAGGGAGGGGGTGGGGGCAGGGGGGAGAAATGACCCAAGCCTTGTATGCACATATGAATAATAAAAGAAAAAGAAAAAAAAAATCTCAGACACCAACCATTAATTGATAAGTATTTGTTTTATTTCACATTTCTTTTGTAATAAGGTTAAATATTTCTAATAGTTTGAACATGTTTGTTATTAACTCATGTATATTTGTAAATTATTTAAATGTAATGGTTTATTTTTCAGTCCAAAGTATTTTACATAATCTCTTAACTTGTTACCTTTTATCTTTTATTTTTGTGGTATGGGGATTGAATTTATACCCTTGGGCATGCTAAGCAAGTACCATGCCACTGAACTACAGCTCCAACCTTCATCTTTATTTTATGTATCATAATGTAAGAAAAATTTATCCAGGATCATTATTATATGACACATTCTTACCATTTTTAATATGTGTGTACACACATTTTCTTTCACTTTATTCTTTATAGTGAAAGTATTTGGTTGACTGAAATTTATTTTGATGTAAATATGATTTAGGGAAATAATTATTCTGCCAAATTTTAGCCAATATTACAATATTATTAGTCATTGGAAATGCAATATTTTAAAAGCTTGTGTAATATTAATATCACTTAGAATTTTCATTTCTATATCTGTCAAACATGATTATATATTCAAAATTTCACTTTAGAAAACCATAATGAATTTCAGAAAAAACACATTTATATGAGAATAATTATAATGACCACCAGTATCATAATAAATAGTAATTTATTTCAGAAAGTGCCTAAACAAAAACAGAATCCCAAACAAATTCATATTAAAATTGCCTAAATTTATATGTTCCTTCTGTAAGTATCACTTAAATGTATCATTCCCAAAGTCCTAGAAATGTTTCTGTGTAATTAGGCTTATTATCACTATTTTAATTTCATGAATTGATTTAGTAGTTAATATACTTTTGTTTTCCTCATCGTTTTAGTCTGGTGGCAAAATTTTTGGAGTATTTTCCTGACTTAAGTCATGTTCACTGTACCGTATACTACTTATAATTTATGCCTTTTCCAACCTATCTACAAGACTTCACCATTCCTTCCATGTCTGTCTTTGGGTTTACAATTTGATAGTCTTGAAATTTTACTTTGTTAAATCTCCTTTGTTTGAGTTTATCCATTATTTTGTAATGATTATATGGCCATTTGTTTAATAATTCCACAAATATGAAGTGTTCTGATTATATCATCTTGGGGTTGCTTATTTCCCGGACTTATGACCTAGGAATTGCGTCCATCCCATGCTTTTCTCCCATAAATTTGCCACTTTAGCCTTTTCAGTGTTCTGCTTCTGTCACTAAGACTGGCCTGGAATATCAAAGATAAGTGGTAAGACCTTGTCCTTAATAAATATTTTGGCCCAGAAGCAAGGGAAGGGGTAGCCCAAATAATGTATACACATGTAAGTAAATGTAAAAGGGATAAAATAAAATTAAAATTAAAATATTTTGGACTAGTACACTCAGAGGCTATGGAAATGACGGTTTATTCTTCTGGTGTCAACTACTCATGGTAGCTTTCACAATTAGATATTTTCTTGGAGCTATTATTATTGTGTATTTATAATCGTTATTTTCTATTGCATTTCAACTCCCATATGTATTCTTTGAAATTATTTTCCAAGGAATATTTTTCTGTCTCATTTGTTTTTATTCAGTGATTTATTAATACCAGTGTGAGTTCATGAATATCTATTTTATCTTTATGGTTAGTATGCAAAATTACTGTAATTATGTTTTGCTCAGATTGTTTTGCTTTTGTCCAATGGGATTACATCAAGGAGTCAGCTATGACTATACAGCCCTGTAAACAATGAAATATTAAATATACTTTGAACACTAATATCAGGAAAAGGAGGGTTTCCAATAGCTTAAACAGTTGAACAGGACATAATTTTAAAATAAGAACTGACTAATTTCAAAATCTATATGAGAGTGAATATATGTGATTTTTCAATAATATTAAAGTGAAGACTATAGGAGTCTATATTGAGTTTAAAAGATACTATAGAAGTGTTCTATAGAAATGAGTACTATGAGTGTAGATACACAGATCTTGCCAAAACAAGAACAAAATATTCCAAAGACTTATCCAAGTGTACTTGAGAACTTAATATGTAATAAATATAACATCTACTTTAGTAGGAAAAAGACTAATAATCGCATATGTATTTATGCTTGTATTAGGTTGCCCCAGACACACAGCAGAAAGAGAGAGGTGGAAGGGGAAGAAAGAGAGAGACAGAGAGACAGAGAGACAGGGAGAGAGAGGGGGAGACAGAGAAGGGAGAGGGGGAGAGAGAGGGAGAGAGGTTTTGTGATGAGGAACTGGCTCACTCTTATGTGACCATAAAGGCCAACATTGGTGAACTGAAGACGCAGAACAGGCACTGGTATACTTCCAGTCTGAGTCTGGAAGCCCAAGAACCACGAAAGCTGATGGACAAGTTTCATTCTAAAGGCTATCTAACTTGAAATGCAGGAAGTACTGGTGTTTCAGTTGGTGTCAAAATGCAAGAAGAAACTATTGCCTTAGGTTGACAGGAGTCAGGCAGGCAGAAGTAATATCCCCCGACATAGGTGAGGGTTACCCTTTTTATTCTAGCCAAACATTCAACTGGATAAGGCCCACCTACACTAGGGAGGGGTTCAGTCTGTACACCTAAATGTTAATGACATTCAAAAACACCTTTATAGGAACACTAAGAATAATATATGTTCAAATATTGGGCTGGGATAGCTCAAGTGGTGGGGTCCCGTCCTATCAAGACTGGAGCCCTGAGTTCAAACCCCAATACCACCAAAAAATTGCTGGAGAATGGTTCAAGTGGAGGAGTGCCAGCCTAGGAAGTGCAGAACCCTGAGTCCAAACCCCAGTACTGCCTAATATCTATGCAATCTGTGGTCTGGTGAAGGTGGCACATAAAACTCACCATAAAAGTAATGATACACTGTGTTTGGTGTTACATTATAAATACTATGGAAATAAAATAATAAAAATATTAGAAGACAGAAACTATTTGGTATATTGTTTCTTTGCCATGATAATCTCTTTAAAGGAAAGTATAGAGTGACTTAATATAAAAATTAAGTATTTCTAAAAACATGAAGAGTATACTTGGACAAAATTATGAAACATTTATGCTCATAAAATTCATTTTCCATATATTTTAAAGTTTAGAAATTAATTCTAACAAATTTTCAGATCAGTAAAATAAGTAATTTTATTTTAGATTTTAGAGGCTTAATTCATGAAAGTCTTTTGAATTAACAATTCCCTTGAATTTTTAATGCATATTTGGAAATCGTGTTTTGTTGGCTTAGATTATAAATAAGGAAGACAACAAATGCATCAATTATTTTCATAGTTTCTGACATGTAGTTGTTATTAATAAATATTTGTTTAATGAATCAATTAATCCAGGAGAGTGCTTTCTCCCAATAAAAGTGTGGCACGTTATATTTTTATAGTTAATGAATATGCTGTTTAATGTTTCTGACTTACTTTCTGCTGAAAAATTCTTTTTAATCTTGTCTATGTACATGAAAATGTGTGTGAAATTCAACTGAATGAATCCCAGAAGAACAAGCTCCATGTATATGAAAGAGGTTGAGAAAGAAAAAAAAACCTTCATGAATAGGTCTGACTTTTGACTAATTGTTTTTGGGGAACAATGCATGAGAAATAGATCTGAAATTGACAGGGAGCCATATGCTCCTCTTTGTTGAATGTAGAAAGAGGTAGGTTTTTGTTACTAGTCTTGCCTGAGAAAAAGCAGCAAAAATGATACTTTGTAATGCAATATTTTCAGAAACCTGCCATGGAAAAGCATACCACTTATTAAAATAAATGATTATTGGGAAAGGCTGAACATGATTCTCTGTTTCTCTCAAAATCTTAATAAATATTATATTTTCACATGTTACATTGTGCTAGCTAGGCTAGCATGAAATTGCATTGTTTAAGGAATCCTTTAAGACTCTTCCATATGCTGAAAGTTCTCACTGTTAACATAAGATTGACTGTTATTTTACTATGAAATTTCTTTGAATAAAAATTTCTAGCATACTGAAACTAACAAAAGAAAAAAAGACAAAGAATTCATGGAAATTGCCTTCTATAAAACTACTATTGCAAAACCCATTCAGAAGAGAAGGCTCATTTTGCTTCAATTATATAATAAGTCTACAAATACAGAGATGTCATTGTGTGTGTGTGTGTGTGTGTGTGTGTGTGTGTGTGTGTGTGTGTGTGTGTAGGTAATCCAATTCTCCTGTCCTTTCTTAAAATTACCTTTCCTCAATGTTCTTTTGCCTTATTATTCATAGGAAGATATATCATTCAGATATTAGGAGTTTGGATTCTGCCTTTCTGTTTTATTCAGATTGAAACAATAATTTCATTATCATTTTAATGTACTTATTATTTTAATGCGAGTTTCCTAAATAGAGAAGATAAAAGACAAAATATGACATTATTTTAATTTTTATTAATAAGGTTGACTCCCCATTAATGCTGTCTCCTAACTTGTCACTTAAAATGAAACAGGGAGAAATCTCCAACTAAGTGGTTTTCATTATATTCATTGCAGTATCACAGACATTCACATATAAATAAAAGAGCACATTTTTACTCCCAGAGAATGACATCCTAAATAATCTAGTTTTCTTGGAAACGCAGTCTTTCACATTGCTCTTAAATGATTTGCCTTTTGCTTACTGGACAATCTGCATATTAAAATTGTTCTTATTTTTATGCCCTTCAGTTCATGATTTCTTGCACTATGATGCCAAACTGACCTGTTGCAGTGCAGTGTCTGTCTCTCAATAGCAGAACATGAAGTTTTGTCCCTGAATTGCCCTTCCTGAGTATTTTGTGCTGTAACTATCCAACCTCACAAGAATCCAGGACTTATTTCACATTTCAGCATAAAGAGGTAAAATTGCTTCTGGCCTAAGATTCTCAGAGTCTGAGTTAATCCTGAGGTTGGACATTTTCCTTGTTTCCATTTTTGTCTCAATTGGAAGTCACATCCAGATATTCTGATTGATGGCTATTGCTGAAACCTCCAAACTCAGTGTCCTCAAAATCATCAAGGTCTTTAGTTGTATGCTACCTAAAACTCTTCCTCTATTTTGAATTTCCTAGGACTATAATGGCAGGAGAAATCCCTGCATCATTTGTATTTATGCAACAGCCAGTCTGACTCCCCTGATAGTCCATTTCTGTTCCTCTCTCCTTTAATGTGGCAATGCTGAATTTTGAAAGCCTTGAACTGCTCACTAAATGGTTCCTTTTTCTTCTCTACCACATGGAGGGATAAAGCTGTCATCTTTGCTTTCATTTGTTTTCTCATGTACCCTTCCAAACTGAGACCAGTTAAACTCCTTAAGAAACTACATAAAATCAATACTTCTGATTCTGATGACTTATTTTCTCAAATAAGCATTGCCCTTCTTAAGACTCCTTATCTATTCGAGTAAAATTATCCTACCTACTAGTTTATCACTGCCTTCCAGCTATATGTATGTTCTATAATTTTCTCAGCAATAATGTTTCAATATTCTCACACCATCTGAATGTTCTATAATTCAGTTCAGTTCTAACATCAGCTGCCTGGAGTTATGGCAGATCCGGTAGGTAAAAGGGACATTCACAGAAGACTGTTCCCACCTCTGATGCCAGCTGCAAATGGTTATCCAGCTACAGACATCTGCTAAGAACAAATCTGAGTTTCCTTCCCCACTACCTTCCTTTAGGTTCTATACTTGCTATGGTGACCCACTGAAAATGCTGTTCTTATAATTATCATAGTTCATCACAAAGGTTAAAAACAGCAGACAGATGAAGAGGCGCATGGGATGAGTTGGGGGTGTGACATCCTTCCAGCACATGGAAGTATTCACAGCTTGAAATCTCCCTTAGCACACCATGTCGAAGTTTTCATTAAAGTTTCACTGCATAGAAATGACCAAAGCTTTGTCCATTGGCAACTAAGCTTAATCTCCAGCTCTTCTCTTCCCCTTGAAGCAGAGGTCTGGGGTAGAAAGGAATGGGGTTGGATATTCTAACCCTTTATAAAGTAGTTGGTTCTTCTCCTCTAGCCACCAGACCCAATCAAGAAACTATCAGGACCACTGCTAAAGGTCACTTCATTAGCATAAATGCCAATGTGGCAAACAAACAAACAAACAAACAAAAGAGCCCATTGCCATCAACCAAGACACTGAACACTAGAAATCAGGAATTTCTAGAGGAATTGGGAGCTCTATGCCAAGAATCAGTGAGTGACAAAGATGACATAACTAACTAAATATATGTATATATGTATGTATACATATATATGTGAATATAATATAATATCATACTTCCTAAAAGGATCACATTCCTCTCTTCTTGGAGTGAGATGCATTGATATAGATACCTCTGGAAGAAGTATGGTCAGAGAGAAGTAGTTCTTGAGCTTTCCCCATGGAGAGAGTAAATAAAAATATGGTGCATGCCTAAAACTACCATTAAATTAATAAATTATTTTACAGGAAAACTATGAAGCCATGAAGGAAAATAAATACTATGTATTTTATACCTTTCATCTTGAATTTAATTGTCTTCAATAATCTCCTGCCAACAATAATGTGTTCATTGTAAGAAGGTCTTGTAATGGTGCTCTAACAAGAAATGTCTTCATGAAAACCCAGAGTTAAAATATGTCTAATCTGCCCCAATTTTTTAAGTCTACTGTCTACAAGTTCATCTGTGTAAGTAAGCTACCTTATAAAAGTAACTCTTATGGAGCAGCATTTTTTAATGGTTGTTACTTTTTGAGATTGCTGTTCAGGAAATATTGTGTTTGTTACTAGGTATTGCCTTCTTGCACCTGCTCTGCTATCCAGACTTACATCTGTAAGCCACAAAATTCCTTTAGTTTGTTGTTTGGCTTTTGACTTTTGTCTGTGAGCATTCATTGCAATAAAACATACTAGTTTCAACTTTTAAATGGGTTCTAGGTTCCATTTACAACTCCAGTTTTAACAATTTCCAATTCATGTTTTGAAAACCTCCTTAGTGGATAAAATTCCAATGATTTAGCCAGGGTATAGCCTCCATCACAAAGTTGTAAGCATTAATTATACAAAAAAGCCACATACACTAAATTATTATTATTTAGTAACATAAACTTTCTCATAATCATCTGTTAGATCCTTGCAATTAAAATTATATCTTGGTCATTTTAATCTGAGTACAGAGTTGTAATATGAACAAACAAAGCAGTCATCATATGGCTTTCAAATTTGGACAAATTTCAAGTTTGAAAGAGTTCTACTATGATACAGTATTTATCCTCCAATAGAGGAATTAACTGGGAGATCAATGATTAGGAAAAATACTGTTTTAAAACTTAATTTTGGACAATATGATGAGATATAAAATATCTCAACTTAAGTAAGGTTGTTACTTAGGGGAAAAGCAATTTTTCTAATTGTATTTGTTAACTGATTGAATAACCTTTTAGCCAATGTTAGCAAACCTCTTGAATAAATGATGTATTGTATGATGTTAAAGAAAGAATTTATGGACTCCCTGTCTTTCCTCACATTTATTTATTCAATTATGATTTGACTGAGTGTATTTCTGAAAAATTATACCACATCACAAATTACTTGGAGTTGTGAAGCATACTAAGTCATATTTTTGGAGTAAATTCTAGTTTTGTCAGACTGAATTTAAATCATTCTTCATATTTTCTCTTTATAGTGACTTTCAAATCATGAAATATTATTAGAATAATTTTCATCAAAGATAAAATTTATCTTCATTTTTCATCTTAAAACATTGCTAGTAGATAAAGTTGTATCCCTTTAGATTAAGTGCTAATTATTTCACAAATAAAATTTAAGTCATTAATGTCTGTGGACATACCACATAAATTAAATTGCTCACTGCTTTTAAAAAAGTTATTGATGCTCTCCTTTCAGAGTTCTTGTATATTTCCCTTCATTATAAATGATTTGTGTAATTCATTAGATTGTGGTAATTATCATTTAAGACTCATAAGGCTGTTGTTTATAGGAGTTTTGCTGAAGTGAACACTAATTTCCAAGACAGGTTTGATAAGTTGTATATGTAGGATAATGAAGCCATTCATTAAAATTCAGCTAGATGCAATTTATTTTATTTCTAGTATGACTGCAAATGGAAAGGGCTCATGAAGCAATTATTATGTACTGGATATACTGAGGAGCTGGAGAAAAAAGAGAGTCTGGGCCAATTTTGGTTCATTATCTCCAGATTAAATTTAATGTTAGGTTAGATGATTGTAGCTTCCAAACAAAACATCCAAGTCCACTGAGTCACCTTCTGGTGCAGGGATTTTCGAATGCTGCTATAGTTATCTTTAACAAGCCAAAAAGCTAATCAAAAATGTTAACATGTTATGTTTTTAACTTCTACTTTTGAACTGTTTACTTTTTTTCTTTCAAATGTACTCATTGATTCACTAATTTGTAGATAATCTGTTTTGGTCTGCTTTTGGTTAAAACTACAATGCATAAGAATTAAGATAATTTTCATAGTTATGACAGAAAATATGGTGAATATGTAGCCATTCAACAGAGTCTTTTTATTTTGTTGCAATTCGGTAAATATCCCCATTGGAAACTGTATTCATTAACAGTCCCGAGGACCTTGTTTCTGGCTGAATCAGTGTAGGGTGATTCTTAACTCCTAACTTCCATCTGCAGCCTTTGGCCCATCCCTCCTTCCTTCAGTTTCAAAAACAGCACCACAAATTGAGTCTTTCTGACACTTTGAATATCTCTGCTTCCCTGGACACCATATCTTTTCTACTCCAACTGACAAATGAGTCTGCTTTTCAGGGCTCAAGAGAGGAGACTGGACTCATCTACTCCAGATTGTTCTCTGTATTAAGATCTAAAAACTGTATAGGTAAAGTTTTTGATCAACATCTGGATTAATTAGTGCTTCATTGAATAAGTAAGGTGCAAAAGTCTTGGGTGTATGCTTTCTACTTGTAGATTTTTTTCCAGATTTATTGAGCCATAAATGACAACCAATAATTGTATATATTCAAGGTATACAGTGTGATTTGATTCACCTAAAAATTGTGAAATGATTGCCATAGTCAAGTTAATTAGAATATTCACAGTAGAGGATGCTTTTATTTTATGACTGATAATCTCTGATTTTAACTGATGGATTAGGATGATTTTCTCTTTCCTAAAATTACAGATTATGTTACTTAACTTTATTGCTAGATATACTAGGAACACTGCAAAACACCATTGCTTTTAGACCCAACATGGGAAAGTTTTCTTATGTTGATTCTATTGTAACATTGCATGCATTCTCCTTTCTGTGGTATCAAGAGTATATCTAGAATTATTTTCGTCCACCCAACAAACTTGCTTCAGTATCTAATGTTATCCAGAATCATCTGTTGAATCTTTGTTCATGTTAACCTCAAAGTTCTTATTTTCCAGAGATTTGAAGAATATTTTCTTTCATTGCTTTGTGTTTCAGTCAGATATACCATTCTCTTATTTTCTGGCTATAATTTATAATGACAGGTTGAAGATTTTTTTCTTTTTCTCCTGTGGTTATAAAGGCTCCCTTTTCTGTGGATTCTTTCTAACCTTTTAAAGTTTTGTCTTTAACACTGTACTAATTACATTATGATCTTTGTGTTTTCCTCTTTTCATTTTGCTGAATATCTTAGACCTGTGATTTTTATAGATCCAACAGAATTGGGGGAAAATTTCAGCCATTTTTACCTGAAATATTTTTAATGGTCTCCATATCCCAGTTTGGGCCTCCAAGGAAACATAAATTCTGACAGGGAAAATTATCTTGCATGGCAGAGACACCTAATTTTTCATTTTAGATAGTTGCAAGTAGACACCATATCATCATACTTTCCACTACCCTCAGGAATCACAGTCCTGTGCAGTGTTTGAAACCTCTACTTTCACATATTTCCTTTCTTACGTGTGTACCTGAATTTTGGAAATGAATGCTGTCTCTGGTAAACTTATCATGGTGAACTGTGTTGACTTAAAATATTTGTATTCTAGTGGAATGTTCTGTTTACATAACAGTCATGATATTTAGAGATACAAGTGAAAATATCTTTAGTTTTCTACCACACTTAAGATATAAGGCTGATATATTCTCAGAAAATTATTTTGTTTATTTTTCAAAACTGTCATTGTCTTAGTGGAGATGACATCTAAAATTCAGGTCACACCACTGACAATAAATGCTTTGTTTATTTATTTATTTATTTTATAAATGTTTTCTTCAGCTAATCATTTTAATAATCCACCAGTAACTGAAACATATAAAGACATCATGATGTATACATGTGTTTGAATATTTTAGAAGCAAAAAGAACATTAAGTAAACACATTATAAAACTGATTATTAAATCAGAAAAGTTAGATTTTTAAAATTGATTTGAATGTGTTACAGAAACAAGTAAGGCATTCTAATGGTTCTAAACTGCATTATTTAACTACTTTACACTCCTCTATGAGATCATTATTTTTCCTCTTTTTTGGCTTCATTATATGTTTCTTCTTCATTTGAAAGTAATTAATTTTATAATATACTTGTAATTGGACTATGGAAATTATTTTTTGCCCAGATTGATTATTTATTATGACAATTATCAATGACCAAAAAAAGTAATTTTAGCTTGACAAATGTTGTCATCAATGCCAACTTTTGTACATAAATTCAAATTATTTCAAATTCCCTTTTCTTGGTGGTATTGGGACTTGAACTCAGGGCCTCACACTTGTTGACAGTGGTCCTACTGTCTAACATGGCCTCCACCCTTTATCCCTTTAGCTATTTTTCAAGTAGAGTGCTACATTTTTGCCTGAGGCCCAGTATTGAACTGTAATCTTCCTACCTATGCTTCCCAAGAAGCTGGCATCACAGAGGGGATGTGTGTGCCTGCACACCCAGCTTGGTGTTAGAGATACAGTTTCATATACTTTTTGTCCAGGATGACTTCAAACTGTGATCCACAAGATCTTTGCATACCAAGTAGCTGGGATTGCAGGCATGAATCACCCCACCTGAGCCCCCACACTACCTTTTGACTACACACATTTCAACTATCTTTTATCCTATACCCCTGCCTAAAGCTGAAAGATTTGAAATGTGTCAGAATATACTTCCAACCTGGTTGGCAGGTATGAGCTTATGAGCCACTATTGCACCATGACCACTGGCAATAATGACTCTAGGTGATGCTACTAAAAAATCCCAAAATACATTCCAATGAAGTCAAACTAAATCTGGCTCAAAATTTAGCTTTTATAGACACCTTGTAAAATATCATTACCACTCCTCTCAGCCAAAACAGAAGACATACAGAATAGCAGTTAGATTATAAAAAAAATACAATAATCCTACCTCGTGGAAGATAAAACTGAGCTTTGTTTTCTGCAAATTAACAAATATACTTGACTGTGAAGACATGATTTAGATTTCCTCCTGGGCCTTTCAATAAGGTCCTTATGAATAAGTAGTTCTAAAGTTTAAGATTCATTAACTTTGTGTTAAACTTGCTTCTATGTTTACATTAAACTTTCATGGAAAAGAAAAATATTAACAATAGTAAAGTAAATGTGGATAGCCTATGAATTAAAAAGTGAATAGTTCAATACTCTGGAGGGAAAAGAAATCCTCTTAGCTGCTTCCATTCACTGTTTCATGCTAATAGCAGAGGTGGGTTTGTTTTGTTTTGACAGGACTGGGGTTTGAACTCAGGGCCTCACACTTGCTAGGCAGGAGCTCTACCACTTGAGCCTCTTCACCAGCCCTTCCATGCACTGTTAATGTGTTCCTGAAAGCCGAACACAAATTGCAGTAAATGCACAAAAGCAGTAAATGCACCAGGGGCTCCTCTTGTGAAAACGCTCACTGTGTATAATTTCATTTAGTGTAAAAAGATTTGCTATCATGTACCATGAATTTGACTGAAACCAAAAGAAAATGGAGTAGATCCGAGAAGCAGTTCTCCAGCATACTCATTGTTTTGTTCTTGAAAATATATGTATATAATCTAAGTTTCAATAAAATGCTCAGATAAAGATAATTCCATTGCTGGCTCTATATAACATAGTCTAGCTATAATAATGATTTTTCTCTAATTCTAGTAAGTAGAAATCTGTTATCATCTTGAGTCTTTATTAAATCTGAGAAAAAAAAGACATGCTCTAGATGTAATGAATTCTAAATTGTTACAAATAAAGTAATATATGGTGATAAGACAATTTTCTAGGAAATATAACCCTCTGTATAAAATTCATTAATATTTAATTTTAATATTTAAAAACCTGTGTGTTATTTGCACATACGAAGAATAGGTGGGGTTACATTTTCTTGTTCTAAAAAATTACCTATTTTTTCTCCTCAAAAGTATTGAAAAAGCTGAGAATAAATGTGCTCAAAATGATGTATCTACTTTCATAAGACTTGTCAGAGAATAAAGAAGCAAAAATGTTACATTTTGGAGAATATTTTTAATGGACTGAGTTCTATTGTGAAAAATAATCAATGATGATTTTATATGATTTTACTTCCACAAAGTTATAATACCTATTCAAAAAACAGAAAACAAGTTTTTCAGAACATATATGAACTTTAAATTTTCATTTTATCAATAGTGATTAGATTTACACTTTAGCTGCAGTTTTATAGATTTGTACTGGAGCAAGTTTTTCTTTTACTTTATTCTGTACAGATCTATACAATAGGAATTGTTTTAACCTCGTTTTCCAATAGAACTTCTACCTCAGTGTAATCTAATTTTTCTCTCATAATATTAACTTCTTTTTCTTCTTCAGTATGGCAAATGTAGGTTTGAAAAAAAAGACATTGCAATTCTCAAACAGAAGTTGAGTATTTGTTTAATCCCATCTGATGTGTTGTCTTCCTGAATTATCATGCTTTTAGATGTAACTGAACAATACAAATACCATTTACCATCATGTGAATTCAAGTGTTTATATATGGGTCTTCACCTTACTGATAGACTCTGATAAAACTATTTGCTTTCCAAACATAAATGACTTAGAAGATGTCATCAACCAGAGTATTATCTGCAGTAGTCTACAGACAAGGTGAAAAATGTGGTTTAGTACCACCCTCTAACATCTATACCAGAGGGTCAGAAGACCCTGAAGCTGTGAAACTACCTGTCTGCGGAAATGCTTCAAATCTTCCGAAGGAAGTCAACCGTTACATTACTAAATCCAGCTGTTCTTTAGATACTTGCTTCTCATCCAGGACTCACTAGTGGAGTTCTTCAAATATTTTTATTTAACTGAATGTCCAAATAGTCCTGAATACTAACTATATGTCATATTTACCTAAGTACCAGTGAGAATTCCTAATAAGTAAAGTAAGCTAACCAGCAGAACATGAGACAAAAATATCAATAACTGAATGAGTCTCACCCTTAGATAACCATTTCAGATAAAATGAAAGACAAAAACATGAAGACTCATTGATAAGATGAAAGAAAAATGTCAAATCTTTAAACATAAACAGCATTGGCTCCATACACTTCCTGCTTTAAAAAAAGTAAATGTTTTTCATTTGTTCAGTTCCTGGTACAAGGTTATGTGATGTGCTCTGGTTATGAATAAAGGAGTTGAAAAATCACTCAGAAGCATTTCAACAACTTTAATTTACTTTTAAAAATGATCTATGGGAGGAACACATCTGTACATTTTACAAAAGGGACCAGGAACTACAGAAAAGGTTAGATCAAAAAGAATTAACCTAGAAGGTAACACACACGCACAGGAAATTAATGTGAGTAAATGCCCTGTATAACTATTCTTATCTCAACCAGCAAAAACCCTTGTTCCTTCCTATTATTTCTTATACTCTCTCTTCAACAAAATTAGAAATAAGGGCAAAATAGTTTCTGCTGGGTATTGAGGGGGTGGGGGGAGATGGAAGTGGCAGAGTGGGTGGTAAGGGATGGGGTGGGGGCAGGGGGGAGAAATGACCCAAGCCTTGTATGCACATATGAATAATAAAATAATAATAATAATAAAAAAGAAAATCACCAGCAATTTAGCCACATAAGGTCTCTTAAGATGAGTATAAGAAAAGTGTGCTGATCATAGAACTACCTAAATACTGAAAACTGATTCTTAAATTTTTAAAAACCTCTATAAAATATAATATGCAAGACATGTGCATTCACTTTTGTATATTCCCATATGTTACTAAATCGTTTTCAATGACATCTTGAGTTTGAAAGTTAGATTGGTAAAGCGAATAAAATAAGCACCATGCAAGAAAACATAAACACACACCCACAGACATGTCAAAACACATGTGTCATGTAATGCTGAATGTCGTGCTTAATATAATAATTTTCTGTCACAATATAAACATCACACATCATTTCAAGTTTTCACTTTAGTATTTTAACAATTCTTTTATTTCAGTGGTTCTAAGTACATATCTACTAGGAAATACTTAGTGTAAAGAAATTCCATTAGTTCTAAAAGTGATGGCTCAAAACACCTATGCTCCTTGATCAAGGGGAATGGGAAAACATCCACTTATCTATTGACAACCACTGTACTGGAGTTGAGTGATGGCATAGGTTATCAGTCAGTGTATCTACTGGTATTGAAATCATCAAAGTATGCAGCCTATGATGATAGGTTACTGTATTCAAATCCTGAGTTTTATGTTTGCTAGCTGGAGACTGAACCACTAATTTCCTCTTCTATTAAATGATGAAATGATATGATTAAACTCTTAAGGTTGTTGTGAGAATAGAGAATAAAAGAAGGTACTTGGTCAGTTCACAACAAATATAGCAAGATACTTGAATTTCATGAGTTTAACTCATATCTTATTGCCTTGGTTCCTTTATTAACCAAAAAAGTGATTATGAAAATGGTCATTGGATGAATTTTAATCATAGGGCTGAAATATCAGCAAAATTTTTCTTTATCAGTTATCTATTTCTGGTCACCCTCAAGGCCCTATTTGTAGTCATTGTGCTTCCAAAAACAATTGTCTAAAATGTGCCTTGACAATTAAGTTTGGCAAGTCCTTCAAATGTGCATATTGTGTTTGGCACTGTGCTTTGGCACAGAGCAGATCCACCAGTACCCCTGGGAACAAGGCGGGGCAGACAAAACACTCCTTGAATTTCAATTTTTACCAAAAGTCAATATTAATTCTTTTCAATTAGCCTAATCTCAATTACTACGGAATATTTACATAAATACTCTTGCAAACTCTGCATGAATTTGTCCATGAATTTGTTGTAACAATTCTGCCTTGCTTGATTCCCCCTCAAACACTTGGCTATACCAGTTAAATAATGTGTGCATACAAAAGTCTACATTGCATCAGAAGTAAAATATCAAAATTTTTCATGTTTCTGATTTGAATATAAGTGCAACAGTCAAATAATAATTGAGCCTTGATTCATTCAAAGGTACTTACACAAAAATACTAAGTGTTTTGTGCACTTTCAGCATATACTGTGGAAAAATAACTGACTTAGAAAAGAGGGAATTTGGAACTGACTTCTAGAATGGATTGAGGAGTAGCAGACTGTCTCCCAAAGAATCATTTAACTGAAAAAATTATTTAAACCACAGCATAGTTATAATTTAAAAATTCTCTGACTTGTCTTAAGATATATAACAAATGTAAAAAATATTAACTCATAATAAACAATAAATAAACAGTAACAGAGTAAAAATATTAACTCATAAAAATTAAATCTCGGTGACAGGAAACTCTGTGGTACTGGAGCCCAACTCTTTTCTTGCCTAGCTCAGTATGACAGAGGACATCTGCCCCCCAAATTTAGGGTAAAGATGTGGAAACAGAGGAACAGCCCACGAGCCTCTTTCTTGATACATATCATATAGCAGAAGTGCAAAAGGTTGAGGCTTCTTTTTCCTCAGACCCCCTGCTGAAAGGGTAGAAGCCAAAGGTTAGGAATACTGGAGTCCTTTGTCTACAGGGTAGAGTTTTCATGCTAGGAAGGGAACCCAAAAAGACTAGAGTCACAACCTCTACTCACAGAGTGGCTGTGTCACACTGAGAGCAGGTGGCTGCTCTTTGTACCCCTTTCATCTTGCAAAGCGTCATGAAGTTTCCATTCAGGCAGTGTGGAGAGAGGAGAGGTTCTCAGATCAAGAGCTCAACAGCTGTGCCTGAACTACTGACTTACTTCCCTAGAACTGGAGGAATTCCACGCCCAAGGATATTGTCAAAAATAATGGAGATCTCAATGGAAAGCAATTAGGAAGGTATTTGGCCTAGTTCTGTTTTTTTTTTTTCTGTTGCTAAAACTGAATATTAGAGACTAAATAATTTTTCAGAATAACAGTTTATTCAACTCACAGGTTTGGAAGCTGGGCAGTGTAATAGGCAGAGACTGAAATTGATGAGGTTCTCCCTGTTGGTGAGGATGCAATGTAGAATGTCTGAGTGACACAGAGGGTCACATGTCAAGAGAACTGCATAAAAGGCACAATCTGAATAGTTTTCTATGACAGACCAACTCTCACAATAACTTATCATTCAAGCAATCCATTAATTCATTAATAAGTTAGTTTAGTGAGGAAGACAGAGCCTTCATGACCTAATGAACTATTAAATGTCCCACCTCTTCATATATTACAATGGTAATTAAATTTCAGTGTGAGTCTTGGTGGTGATATTCACACCAGAGGAACACTTAATGGTCTATGATGCAAGGAGCAACAAGCAAAATGATGATCTACCAAAGGTATAATAAAGAGAAACAGGGAAAAGGAGTGAAGGGCTCTCTGAGGACCACAGTCAACTCTAGAGGTTTGGAGGTGATGCAGAAATGTGGGGGAACACTCACTTAAGAAGGATTATGGAAAAATTTCTAAGTCTTCCCAGGTCAATTAACATCAAACAAAATTCCCTTCAGAACCTTCAGTAACTACAGGAGTTGAATGACAACCTCTAAAGTTGACCACAACCTGTTACTGATCCTCTTAAGATGATGCACAGAAAATCTTTATGTAGTCAGGCTGAATGACAAAAAGAAGAAAACAAATCAGCAAACAAACAAAAACAGGAAAAAAATGAGAAGAAACATCAGGTGATACATACTGCATGGGAAATATCCTTCAAAGAGTGAGTTCAGACATGTCACTGAACAAATAAAGACAAAATATGCAAACACTAACAGCAGCTAAATATCCATGCTAGGAAGGGAGTTTGTAATCAGAGCAGGCACAATATATATATTATCTAAAATGTGCAATTTTTTAACAAAATTATTGAGGTATATAAAGAAACAACAATATGTGGCTCCTATACATGAGGGGAAAGACAGTGTGAAATGTGGTTTTGAAGAAGTCCATCTTAAAATTAGCAGACACACAACTCAAAGTAGTCATTAGGAACATGCCCAGAGCTAAAAAAAGAAAACTCTAAAGGATTAAATGACTACCTGAAAACATCACAGGATATCAATAGTGAGACAGAAGTTATAAGAAAGGAACCAAAGGTAACCACAGTGTTGAGCATGTCAATAACTAAAATTACCATTCGCTAGAGAACAATAAACTCAGTGTCTTCACATGACTCAGAAATGATACTTCTAGGTATTTATTTAACTGCTTTGAATAATTACATGTAAAAGTATCCTTCATGTCAAAGTATATTGTAGCTTTATTCTCACCTGCCAACAATTGGAAATATCAAGTTGACCTTCAATAGTTGAGTAGAAAAGTAGAGGGAGTACCCTTAAGTAGAATATTATTCAGTCTAAAGAATCCACTTTCAGTTACTGAGAAATGGGCTATCAAGTTAAATGCACAGTTTCAAGGAAAAGAAGCAACCTGAGAGAGCTTGCTTTCTGTATTATTCCAAAATTATGACATTTGGGAAAAGGCAAAACTACATGGCTGATTGTCAGGGTTGAGAGTTGAAGGAGGAGAAGAGATATTTGAGTAGGTGAAGCAGAAGATGTTAGGGCCTTTAAGTTGTTTTGTGTGATAATTAGATGGTTGAAGCGTTTGTGCATTCGTCAAAGACCCATTCTTTGATAACACAAAGGATGTATGCTGAGCCAGCTGTGGTGGCACACACTTGTAATCCCAGCTTTCAGGAGGCTAAGGCAGGAGAATTGTGAGTTTAAGGTCAGTCTGGACTACACAGTGAAACCCTGCCTCAAAAAATTCCAAATCAAACCAAAACAAAAAGACTGATCCTTTGTGTGTGCAAATAAAAATAAAAAAATATTTGGGATACAGATTATCCCAGTATGGAAGATACATGGAATATAACAAATAATGTATTAAAATGTATAAAACATCATTTCTGAAGAGAATGTCGGTAGTAAGGAGCTGAACTAAGTATGGTGGAATATGTGGAGTTTGTAAACCAAAGAGAAAAGTGTATGTATGTCAGAGCTGTGCTCTATTTGATGATGTAGTTCCCATGGGAGTACAGGTTAGCAATTCTGATGTCGCTATACGTGCATGCTGGAAACAAGCAAAGGTGTTAATAGATCATGACTGCCAGATTTCTCACTACAAAGTGGGAAGTCACATACAGTCCAGGGGAGGAAGTCACAATCATGCATGCATGTGGTCCTGGTTTAGAGTTGTAGAAATCAGTATGAACTCATGTTTACCTTTATCAAGATACAGACGACTCTCAGGCAGAAGGTGGTGAGAGGGTAGTTGGGACAATGAACTGAACTGAGAGTAATAGTTTAGCCCTTTGCTCACATAATGTAAGCAAAAGTCAGAAAAAGAAGGTAGAGTTGCCCTTTTCCCCCTGGAACAGCCTGAGGTGAGAGATTGATGGGTCAGTCTAGAGGAGAGGAAAAAATCATCTCACTGCCTAGGAGTTCGAAACCAAGGACCCCCGCTTTAATGTACCTGTCGGCTAGAGGAAGAAGAGGCGGGAAGGACTAGAAGTGGACAAGCTCTTAGTGAGAGTGGAGAAAAGAGCCTAGGCTGAAGCTTGTAGAGGGGCATCTGGACTCAGAATCAGCCCTGGATGTGGACATGGCTGGCACAGAGAAGGAAACCTGAGTGCTTTTCTACTTCAACTCCCTTCCAAAAACTGCTGGGCACTGACTGCTCACCTGATTTGCTCTAGGGAGTGTAGCTCATCCAACCGAAAATATGTCTTCCAAGAATATCCTTGAAATTACCATTGTGGTTTAACTTGGATAATCACATGTGAGATTTTGGCTAAAGCTGAACACCTCAAAAACTGTATGCAGAAATATTTATAGATACATGTACGTGCGTGGGGTAATATACAGGGATATATTTTTTTGTTTTTGTAGCTATGAGGACCTGAAAAATTGTATCCCTATAACAATGAACATACCAGTTATTTTGGTTGTGATTTAGGTAACATCTCCAATTAGGAGATGGGATTAGAAGTGGGGCTGAAAATAAAGAAGGTAAACCTAGACCATCTTCTAGTGTAGAAGTATGGGCATCCATTCTGACAAACAAATAAGCAACAAATTCCAAGCAAATACATAATCAAACATAAATAATGAAAATACATTGAAAGGGTACAGGAACCTAAAGACCATGGCTGAGAAACTTTGAGCAATGTGATAAATCCATTAAGATGGAACTAGAAGCTCATGCATAAAGCAAATGCCATGTATGCATATCTACAAAGAAATAAATGGAGACACAAATAAATAGACATCCTTGACTTTTGTGTCTGTGATAATAAATTCTGTAAGAAAACAGTTAAGTGAGGCCAGGTATGTCGGCTCCGCATCAAAATCCTAGGGAAACAAAGGCAAGAGGATCAAGAGTTCCAGGGCAGCTCTGGGCAAAGTTAGTGAGAGCCTATGTTAAAAACAGATGGGAATAAGAAAAAGGGCAAAGGTAGAGACTTAAGTGGCAGAGTTAGTGCAAGCCCCTAGGTTCAATCATAGTAAGGGAAAAGAAGCAGCTAATTTGGTGTAAATAACTAGTATCAGTCATTAGAAGATAGATAAGAGGATATTGGGAGACCTTGTGAATCAATTTCATTTGATAGGAAGTCCTACATTTGAAAATGTTTTATTATATTTAAAAAGGCAAAGTGATGTTACTAATTTCAAGGGTTAAATAAACTAATCATCCTCATAGCAAAACCAAGACCCAAAAATTCAGTAATATCAAAAGTTGTGTATATTGGTTCTGATGCAAGCATTTATAGGCAGTTATTAAATAGAATAAAAATAGCTGGTAACTTATTTTTTTTTCTAAACACTCTCTATTTAGACATGGGTAGTGGAATTCCAATACAGTCAACAAAGACCAATAAACAAGAGCTTCAGATAAGACTCATGCCCAAGTATAGTGATCTGTTCCTGTAATCCAGCCACTCAGGAGGAAGAGGTAGGAACATCAGGGGTCAAGGCCAGCCTGGGCAAAGCTAGCTTGAGAACTTGTCTGAGGAGCAAACAAAAAGCAAAAGGACTGGGGGTGTGGCTCAAGTGGTACAGCTCCTGTCTAGCAAACAGAAAATAACAATTAAAATCTTATTATAGTTATATTTTTTATATTTATAAATTATAAATGTTTATAATTTGTTATGAGCAATAAATAAATAATATTTATTTATAATAAATAAATAGATAAATAAAGAAATAGGACTCACAGGATCAGAACGTAGACAGTGGCTGTAAGCAGCATGAGGCAGTGAGGCAGGATTCAAAGTGAGCCGTGTTTGAAATTGACATGTGCATGTATGATTTGCTTTTGTTTTTGTATGGTAAGTTCTGAGATTGTTTGTGTAAGGGAGGGAAGTGATTATGTTTCAAAGGTTGAAATTAATTGGGGTTACCCACTGGAGAAGGCACTGAAAGTGGAGTGGATGATTGAATATGGGCAAATCAAGTCAGAGGCTTTTGCTTAATCCTGATGGAGGATGATGGTGGATTAGACAGATTTTGAAGTGGAATATGTGGTGTATGATAAGAAAAACTGCACAGGAATTGCTTAGAAATAGGGTACAGAGGTGGACAAAGAAGGACTTCCTGGTTCTAGCTTATGCAACTATTTGGGTGGCGTTTGTCTTTGCAGAAAAATAATTCTGTGTTTTCACATTCATATATTGAAGGTTTACTCAATATAGAGAAACAGTTATGATAGGACAAGTGCAAAATAGAAGAGCAAAACATAACTTTTTCTGGACATTTTACTTCTGAAAATGCTTTATAGGTTAATTTCCTGCAGGCTTTATCATATTTTATACTGTTGTTAAAAAATTTTCCTTTCCAGGAAATATATTTTGTGAAGTTCATACTGTTTTTACTTGGGCACTAAAAATTTTATTAGGATATTTTTTTGGCTTCAGGTATTACTTTATAAGCTATCATTAAATAAATCATTTTTCATTTCAGCTTTAAATATATTCATATTGTTTCACAAAATGCTAAATAATATTCTTAAGAATTAATTTTTTTATATTTTCAAACACATTTTTCTATTGACCTAATTTTTCTAATTTCACAAAAGCAGCCACATGTTGTTGATTTCTTTAAGGAAAATCTAATTTTCTAGTAATGATTTATATAATTTATATTATATTTATGTCAGTGTACACACTTAAATTTGATATAAACAACTAAGATTATGCAAGGGTTATCTGTTTAGTTTTTTCCTCATTTTAAAGGCAGTCACTGTTCACTGAGATAGGTATGTATTTGTGATCTATATAACTTAAATGAGTGCTTATGTTTTTATAAATTATAAATTTTCCAAGAAACATATACACTATAAAACTAAATAAACTTATTCAAATATTGATGACTAGAAATTAGAGGCAATTTTTGTGTCTGTTTATCTACGTACATATAATCTTTAATCTGAAATTAGAAATGCAATTTCATCAATATTTCTAGCTATCTTTTCATTTATTGATATTTACTGAGCTGTTGACTAGTGATAATTATGGCATAACAAAACATTATTTTCTACTATCTAAACTCTAAGCAACATATAATCCATGACATATTAATGATATAGCTGGATTAACTAAAAAATAAGTACTATAAATGTTTATTTAGCCTGATCAGATATACTATGGATTAATCTAATTGAAACTTAGATGGTCTTAATCAGGTCTCTATAAGTCATGAAATATCTATGGCCCTGTTTAGGTCATATAAGCATATGTCATTTTCAAAAATAATATATAATTATATCATTATGGTAAAGTAGACTGATTATATTCTTCTTTGTGTCATTAAAATTCAATTAGTAAACGAGAACTTTATAACAGCCAATCAAAAGCTATTTGAGGACTAGATTTCGTTAGCTCATGAAGGCCATCCTAAATATTATCTTAGTTGGGACTTGATAAACAGCAACATTTTTATTTGTTAAATTTTTCATGTAGGGTCTTGTTTTTGCCTGGGGCCAACCTCAGAACCCTATCCTCCTACCTCCACCTCATGTATAGCTGTGATTGCAGATGTGCACCACAGTACCTGGATTTGTTTTATTTTTTCCTAGTTGCACTGAAATACATAATTTATATAACTAATTTGAAAGATATAAAATAAACATGTAATATACAAATTTATACACGGTGTGAATATAAGCTAGTGCGACCACTGGAAATAAATAGGGAGGTTCCTCAAAAAACTAAACAGAGGCGTATATTATGACTCGACTGTACCACTAGCGGGTATATGTCAAAGGGTGTAAATCAATACACAAACGCCGTACCTTTTTTACTGAAGCTGTGTTCACAATATCCAAAATACAGAGGGGGCCAAGGTGCCCAAACCAATGAATGGATAATGAAAACACAGCATACACAAACGGCACACACCCACACACACCCACACGTATATATTTATATATATCCATGAACATTACCCAGTCATAAAGAAAGTTTAATTTATGCTATTTGGAGAGAACTGGGTGGAACTGGAGATCATCATGTCGAGTGAGATAAGCCAAGCTCAATAAGGCAAATATTTCATGTTTTTGCTCACTTATATAATTTAGACCTAAAATGATGATAATGATGATATCAATAGTAACAATAATAGTAATGATGATAATGAGGGGACATGAATGGTGAGGGGAAGTAAAGACGTGCTGGAGAGGGTGAACTACTTCAAGTACATGGTCCACGTCTATGGAATTATCACAATGGAAACCCTTGCAGTATTAATGTACATGAATTCAAAAATAAACTAAAATTTAAGAGGAAGATGTTTTCCACGAACTTTGGCTCACAATAAGTCATATCCTTAAAATTTGAGGGGTTTAGATCAGATAAAATAAAAGGGAAATTTTTTTCAGAAAAATATGCAAACACAGATTATTTGGACCTTACATGACAGCAGGATTCATGAAAGCAAAAATGCAGAATTGACAGAACCAGAGTCTACTTGCCTTGAACAACTTTTGAACGTATCAATTTTGGAAGCTTATTTTATTCTCAGTTGTCAGGAAGGGAAATATCACATCTTCTAGAAATTATTATAAGGTCTATAATTGCAATGTACCCCATTCACATCTGCTAAAATAAGATTTATTTGTAATTAACAGTAAGTGATAATGAGAGCAAAAGGACAGTAAATAATAAATTAGGACAAAAAATCACATGTAAAAGGTAATTGATTTCTAGTAAATTTTGAACTAAATTTATTTTTCACTAATTTTGATGTTTTATTTATTTCAGGGAATCTTTAAATAATCATGAAATACTCAAACCACCTGAAATACTAGACCTGAATTTCTTTTTCTTTTTTCTTTTTTTTGTGGTAATTAGTTTTGAGTTTGGGGCTTAGGCACTTGCTAGGCAAGCACTGTGCTACTTGAACTGCATACCCAGCTGTTTTTGCTTTTGTTTAATTTTCAGGTAGGGTTTCTTGTTTTTTGCCTGGGGCTGGCCTCAGACTGTTGTCCCTCAGCCACTGCCTTCCAAGTAGCTGGGGGTCACAGGCATAAGTCACCACCACACAATATTTTCATAATATTTTATTGTTCACCCATGATTTTGTTCATAATACCTTGTGAGATGTTTCACAACAAATAAATGATTTAAATCAACCAATAGGACAGTTTAGGTCATCGAAAGTACACAGAATAAATTTTAGGTGAATAAAGATCTTTCTTTGAAATACTTGATCATGAGAATTACAATAGAATTGAATTAGAAAGACCTAGCATTTAATCCTTTATGTATTCAGCCACAGCCATCTTTTATCTCCACCTTGAAAGAGGGAGTATGTGAGAATGTCTATTTCCAGCCTGTCAGAATTGTCCCACAGTTAAGAGTAATGGAATTGTAATGGGAACTAGGCTGAGCACTTACGCAGGTGCAGATGGAAATTGCGATCAATTCCAATTGGAGTTGGTCTGAATGGATGAAATATTGAGTGATTTTTTTCCCTTTAATATTTGAAAATATCAGCCTGGTGCTACTATCTAGGATCCATGGTAATTCCAATATATTTCTTATTGTTTCTTTCTGGGGTGAAAAGGTCATTGTTTCTTTCTGGTAGCTTTGAATGTGTTCCTGATATTTATTGATATGATGACATCCTTTGCTATGCTCTGTTTTTCTAACTGGAAGTTATTTTTCCATTCATTGAGCTTGACACTTTCTAGATTTTTCAATTTGATTTCTTCTTCACTTTAAAGATAATATCTTCTCATTTTCTTGCAATGGTATCATTCACATACTATTTCATTTTTTCCCTGAATCTTCTACTTTAATAGATTTTAAAATTATTGAATCTTTTTTTTAATCATTGTGATGGGGGTACATTTTGACACTTGAAAAAGTTATTACAAATATTGTAGTTGAATTCACCCCACCATCATTCTCCTTTATCCCTCCTTTATCTGCCTTTTCCTAGAGTGGTTTCAATAGATCTCATTTTCCATTTGCACACATGTGTACACAGTGTTTGCACTATAGTCACCCTTCTACACCCTTTACCCACATCCTCCCTCCTCCCACTGGTACCCACCCCCAGGTGGGACCTGTTCTGCCCTCCTGTCCTCTATTTTTGTAAAAAAAAAAAATGACATTTTTGTTTAAGATATCTAGCTATACAGGGAGTTTCCTCATGACATTTCCATGTATATAAGTATTATCACCCAAATTCTCTATTTTTCTCCTTTCTGACTTAAACCCATTCTTATGGTGATTTCAACAGATTTAAAAATTCTGAATCTGTTCTTGTATAGGAAGTGCACCAGCCCATTCATCTTCTTAACTTCCTTCTTTTGCAGTCCATCTTCACTATCTTTGACAAATTGAAGAGTTGTCAATATTTTCACTATCATTGACGGTTGTCATTAACCACCAAGATAACTACTATCCTCATTTAACTGCTTATGAATTGATTTATCAATAGGGTGTTGTGCCATTCAGTTCAACTATTGACTAACTGGCACATGTCTACAATAACATACCTCCTTGAGCATATACACACACAGACTTATCTATGAAAATGATAGTTCATAATTGTGCTGTGTACTTTCTCAGAGCTAGGCTGAAGAAGTCTTTCTTGCCTAAGGTATGCTATGCTTACCTGTGACCAATCATTTGATCAGGGCAGCATCTAATAGCAGTCTCTACATTATGTCCAAATATGACTTTATGATGGAAACATATGAATAGAAAACAATATACAAATCTTAAAATACTTACCATTCAAATAACCAGTTCACAATATGGAACAGAAAGACCAACTGCATTAAATATTCCCATCAGGAAAAGAGAACACAAAGTAAACAGCAGCTGCTGGCCAACAGAGGAGTCTCTCTGCTCTGAGTCTGATGGAATCCATCCACTTTTGTAATAGGAAATACTCTTTGATGAGACTCCAGTTTTCCTCCTGGACAGCTTCATAGCTTTCTTCTCTGTAGAGAAGGCCCACCTTTTATTTATTGTATGTTCATGAATACCTAAAGAATATGTTAATATTATAACCTGTGTAGACGCTAGGAAAAATTTTTTAGCTAAACTCCTTACTTATGTAAAATTTTTGGATCAAAGTTCATTTAAATCACGCTCACAATTTCTTTTAATCCAGTCTTCATTTCTTTTGGAAGTTAAATCTTTTTTAAAAATCTCATTCTAGTCTATCCCATGAGTGAGTCTAAAGAGTTACATCCAATAAAAAAGATCTTTATCATCTTCTAGATTTAATTTTCATTGGTGAGCTCATTAGGTTTTGTTGGGATACTTGCACCCAACACTGCCCCTTTTTTTTTCCTCCAAGTCATTAAAAGAACTGAAGAGGTGTAATCTGCATAAAATGCAATGTTTGAATGAAGTCCTTATAAAGATAAGTGTTAGTCATTTTTTATATTGTAAAATAGTTTCAGTGGTCTCTTTCCCCTACTGAGTTGAGAAACAAGTGACACTTTTTTTCTTCATTAGTACTTAATTTTTCTTTCTTTCTTTTTTTTTATAATTGTTGTGCTGGGTGGAGGTACATTGTAGTGTAGCATTTGCAAAATTTCTTACATTGTATCAAATATATCACAACAAGTGACTCCTTTAATGCTACTTAAAAACTTGGCAATCATTTTTTAGCTCATGTAATTTCCTATTAAATAAACACAAAATAGCAAAGGTACACTAACAGCATATTGTTTCTAAGTCTTTTCTCTTAAAACCAAAGCCTCAGTAAGAACATTTTTTGGCTTCTAGGTTATCTTACGTGTCAGCTTTGCTAAATGCATCACTGAGTTACTATCATAGCAGACTAGTCCCATTGCCTTGTATACTTACACCTCAGCTCCTGAGCCAATGCAACAAAATTCAGCAATGTACTGATTCTTATTTGCGTGTTTTTACTGAATCATGCTGCAGTGATACAACAGAGCTGAAACACCATTGGCTTACTTAAATAAATCTTTTCCTTTCACCTGTGTCACATGTTCGAAAGTCAGTTCTTTTACTTCTCCACGTGTTTTTCTCTCCAGGCCAGGATAGTCAGGCAATTGATAGTTGAGTTAAGCCATTCTCCTGGCAGAATAAAAAGAAAACTAGATGAAATGTGACATGCCTTATAATTTGCTTTTTGATTGTGGCATGTCAATTTTCACATTTCATTACACAAAGCATATCCCCTGCTCACATGACTTGCCAATGGAATGGGAAGTACCATCCTTCATAGAGAGAAACAGTGATATTTGGATGCAGTGGGATAATAATACTGCATAACAATAATACTTAATACTGATGGGATTTTGTTAGAGAACAGACTGTCCAGGAACAAGTGCAGGCAGATGGATATGATCACAGGTAATGGTGATAATGCAGGTGAGACATAATTGTGGGTCACACCAAGATAACAGCAGAAGTGAAAAATGGTCAGATTAAGGATACACTGCAATATGAAACAAATAGTGTGTTGTCATAAGTTTAATGTAAGATAAGTACGAAGAAGATTCAATATGCTCTGAAGTATGTAGCTTGAGTTAGGAGATAATTACTGGCTGGAGGTTGGCTATTAGAGGACTGTTGTAGAAATGACTGACAAAACAACATGACATGGACATGGACACCTGTGCCCAGGCAATCCATGGAAATGGTGTTGTCTCAACATCATTAGTAGCGTACGGTAGCATTAGGGGCTCTCTTGATTTTTGAGATGATAAATTTTAATGAAATCAACCACTGTACTTTTTTTTCATAGTTATAGTCAGTGCATAGATGTTCTCTATATTAAACAGATACAATTTAGCCAGGAAAAGAAAGAGAGAGAGACTGGCATAAGCATTGATCACATGTATGAGGGAGTAATAACTGAGTGGGAATTTCAACTGGGAGAGACAGTGAACAGGTGATAGAATTAGATGTTCAAGTGAGGCAAAAAAAAAAAAAATGAATTTGGATACCAGCAAAAAAGAGCTGTTGTTATGGACAAATTTTCCTCTTTTGTGATGAGAAAATTGATGACACTAGTTAGAAATGGAAGAGGCAGAAAGACAGCTCAAACGCCACCACAGGGTTTATGGTTTAGGAAGGAGCCCTGTGGAGGGGGTCCCCAGCAAGACAGCTAGAGCCACAGCCACTTACAGACTTGGAGTATTATCCCTATGATACTGGAGAGGAAACCCCACTGGGTGGGGAAGCTAGAGGAGATAAATGGTAATTAGGTAGATAAATTGCTCAGCTCTGGACCCCTGAGGAGGTGGTGGCTTGTCATTTCCTCGAAGCTAGATATGGTCTTTCCAGTGGGGGCTGGGTTATCAGTAAGCTACCTGCAAGGGTGGGGGGTCCAATCCTAAAATGACTTCTTTTTTGTTTACCCTAACAATGATACCTTCATGGTAATTAGGAAAAGTAGGCTAAACATGAACTCATTGAAAGAGAGCAGTTCAGAAAGCTGATTAGAACTTTGGAAGACTATCTACAACATGACCAATTATAATTCGTGACTTGTCCTGATAAGTTTGTGGTCTACCATGTTCTGACTTTGTACTTGTCATAGAACTTGTTTTGGCCAAAGCAATATTTACAAATTGTTTAAACTCAAGTATTTTTAAAGACATAGTGGTGGTTTTGCTTGCTCTTTTTTGCAAGAGTGTGTGATAGATTGTTCTTTTTTGCTTCTCTGCTTCAACCATGAGAACATTTTAAGTTAGCTAAAGAACTAATACACTGGACTGCTTAGAGGAAAGGAAGACACATGGAAAGCTATCTCTATCCTACACTAGCTGATTGCAAATTAACCTCTAACCATGAAATCATGTGAGAGAAAACAGTCACCTCAGCACAGCTATCTCACCAATGGGTAGCTGCCAATAGGCAGACACATGTATAATCTCAGGTTAGAATAGAAGAAGCACACAAACTGTAATCTAATGGAAAATAACAAATAGCATTGTCGTGTGCCACTGAGTTCAAATGTGGTTGGTTGTACTACGATAGCTCGCTGAAATATACATGCAAATTGAAATATTTGAAAATCAAGATAATTATTAGAGAAAGCCACGAACGAAATTCTGCAAAGTTACGCTTCTGCATAAACTTAAACAAAACAGAACAAAAAAACTGGGAGGTAAATCATGGGCCACTTTTGTTGCAAATGGGTTTTACTGAAAGGAAAAGTAAAACTTCTCGGAAGTAGTTTCACAGCTCTGAATACTGAGGGAAATTAGGTCCCCGTGCTCCCAGCCTGAGAGATAGAGATAGTATCTTCCTTAATAATATTTCAAGGATGATTTCTAGGTCTTTGAGAAAAGGATTCCTGGACTATGAGGCTACCAAGAGGCTTGTAAAAAGATTTACTTTTCAAGAGAACAGAAAAAGAAATGACAATTACAAGTTTTTTAAAGTAGATGCAATAAGAAAATGAGGAGTGGGAGTACTGTACTTAGTTTATCTGGATTCTGTAAGTGACTGGGTGAGAGGGAGATTAAGAACCTAGAGGCATAACAAAAAAGATCTAAAATGTAGTCAAGTTTCAGCCAAGTGTTACGTCCTTCTTGACCACTAGATATTAATCTTGAATTGCTCTTCATGTTCCAAATGTTCTAATTAAATCTTTATGTGCTTCGAGGTGAAGTCATGTTCCTAAAATATAAATGAAATTTTTATCGTGGGAAGAGGGGTCATATGGATGGGACTTCTTGGGGAAGTTACACTACAAAACACTGAAAAAGTAAAAATAAAAAAAGATTAAAATCTTTGTCCGAAAACAAAATTAAAGGTTTTAAGACAAGATTAGAGAGCAAGAAAAAAATAGAGTAAGAGAGGGAGAGAGAGAGATATAGGGGGACAGAGAAGACAGTTTTCCTCTGTACTTTATCTTATCAGTTGAGTGCCTCAGGCAATGGTAGAGGCTTGAGTTTGGAAAACTCAGCTCAAGCAATTTTACTTGGCATTTATTTTTCCTGAAGGAAATTAACATGGTGCAATGTGTAAATTTCAGTTTATAAATGAAGAGTTAAGCCCAATAATTATTTGTTATCACATATTGTAATGAGATTTAATACCATTAGTGAACTAAACCAAATAGTTACATCCAAATGTTGAATCATCAATAATTATTTTAATTGTTTCTATTTCATGTTTTTTTTCAAATTTTCCACTTCTTTTCATTTGTCTGCACTTCTATTTTTATACCTGAAACTATTATATCTCTGACATTGGTTTGACTGATATATTCCCACTAGCCTTCAAACACACTGCAACAGTTTCTGAACCCAAGTAAATCTTTTATTTCAGTATTTTCTAGGACACACATATCAGTACATCAAACAGGAAAATCTTTTTTTTTGTTTTTTGGCAGTACTGGGGTTTAAACTTAGGGTCTTGTGTTGCTTGGCAAGTGTTCTAGCACTTGAGCTACTCCACCAGTCTTTCTTCCTAAATCTTTTAAGGACCTTAGGGTCCTTAAAAATTACAACTATTATCAACACAACACAAAATATAACCTTAAAAACATACCCTCATAATTGTCTCCTGAGATGTTTCTGATGACTTGGGAACTGAATGTCTAGGATAAGCTTTGAAAGAGCAATGTGTTTGCAACTAACCACATCTGAGTGGATGCTTTTGTGAAAAGTGGGCTCTGAGATTTAACAAGGAAAACTGTTTTCAAACAAACCTTTAGTGGAAAGAACACCAGGTATAGCCAGCAAATACCTTCTGTGTATATTGGGACCTATAAGAGAGTGCAGTGGATTTGTGAGAATGAAGAAATGAGGTGGATACAGCAGAGATTTATCTCAGCTTCAGATTTAGAAAATACCTCTATCTGTTCAAGCATTCTTATCTAAACTATTTTTTGCAGTTTGAAAAGTTTCTGCAGGGTATTGAGGGGGTGGGGGGAGAGGGAGGGAGCGGAGTGGGTGGTAAGGGAGGGGGTGGGGGCAGGGGGGAGAAATGACCCAAGCCTTGTATGCACATATGAATAATAAAACAATAAAAAAAAAAGAGGCATAGCTGGATAAGAACTCCTAGTCTCCACAACCTAATGCTACAATTCAAACTCCTAGGAAAACAAGAACAAGCAAAACAAAAAAACAAGCTGAAATAGAGACCCCCCCAAAAAAATAACCATACAAAGAATTTATTTTGAAAAAATTAACAAGATTGACAAGCCCCTGGCAAATCTGACTAAAATGAGAAGGGAAAAGACCCAAATTAGTATAATCAGAAACAAAAAAGGAGAGATTAAAGAAAAACACTAAGGAAATCCAAGGAATCATCAGAGACTTCTTCGAGAACCTATATTCCAATAAATTTGAAAATCTTGAAGAAATGGACAAGTTTTTAGATACTTATGACTGAACCAAGAGGATATTAACCACCTAAACAAATTGATAGCATGTAATGAAATTGAAGCAGCAATAAAGAGGCTCCCCAAAAAAAGAAAAATCCAGGACCTGACTGATTCTCAGCTGAATTCTACCAGACCTTCAAAGAACTTATACCAACAATCCTTAAATTTTTCCATGAAATAGAAAGGGAAGGAACACTGCCTAACTTATTTTATGAAGCCTACATTATAGTCATCCCAAAACTGGGCAAGGACACATCCAAAAAGAACTACAGGCCAATCTCCTTAATGAACATTGATGAAAAAATCCTCAATAAAATAAAATCAAGTTCAATCCAACAACATATCAGACAGATCATTCACCATGACCAAGTTGGCTTCATCCCAGGGATGCAGGGATGGTTCAACTTATGCAAATCAATAAATGTAACACAACACATTAATAGAAGCAAAGACAAAAACCACTTAATCATCTCAATAGATGTAGAAAAAGCCTTTGATAAGATTCAACACCACTTCATGATAAAAGCTCTAAGAAAACTAGGAATAGAAGAAATGTATCTCAACATTATGAAGTCTATATATGACAAATCTATAGTCAACATCATACTTATGGGAAAAACTGAAGCCATTTCCCCTAAGTTCAGGAATGAGACAAGGATGGCCACTCTCCCCACACCTATTCAACATAGTTCTGGAATTCCTAGTTAGGAATTAGGCAAGAAGAAGAAATAAAAGGGATACATGTAAGTAAAGAAATAGTCAAAGTATCTCTATTTGCAGATGACATGATCCTATACCTCAAAGACCTGAAAATCTCCACCCAAAAACTCCTAGACACCATAAACAGATTCAACAATGTAGCAGGATACAAAATAAACTTACAAAAATCAGTAGCCTTTCTATACACCAACAATGAACAAACTGAAAAAGAATATAGGAAAACAATTCCATTTACAACATCTTCAAAAAAAAATCAAATACCTAGGAATAAACTTAACAAAGAATGTAAATGACCTCTATAAGGAGAACTACAAACCACTGAAGTAAGAGATTGAGGAAGACTACAGAAGATGGAAAGATCTCCCATGCTCATGGATTGGCAGAATCTACATAGTAAAAATGGTTATTCTACCAAAAGCAATCTACATGTTTAATGCAATTCCCATCAAAATCCCAATGACATTCATCACAGAGATTGAAAAATCAACCCTAAAGTTCATTTAGAAACATAAAGACCACAAATAGCCAAGGCAATACTGAGCAAAAAGAGAAATGCTGGAGGTATCAGCATACCTGACTTAAAAAAAAAAAAACAAAAAAGAAAAGGAGAAGGAAGACAGAGAGATCCTTAGGTTACAGAATGAGAGTTCCAGAATCAAAACAATGACAGTAAAACAAAGGAGGGCAGAGCCTCAAGAGAGAAAGACCACAGTGCTGAGCTTTCTGGGTTTTGAGAAGTAGATGTCACTCAACAAACATCTTTATTGCCTGCTTCCCTTTTTGAACCTGGTCTGAATCAAGACTCTGCATGAGGCATTATGGCCATCTTCCCACTGAGTCATACATCACTAATTGGACCACGTCCATGCTCTGGGAAGATGGGATGCAGAATTGATGGTTATTGTGGTCATTAAGTTACATTGACCACCTCAATACTGTGTGATAATGTAGGTAAAGCCTATGTGCAGCTTATCAAGCTGAAGTAAAATAAGATGTTTTTTATGTATACATAATTTTTTGGTCTTCTGGTATTGCCTCTTGACTTAATCAATTTCCCACACTCTATGTTCTAATGCGTATAAGTTCTAAATGCATGACCTTCAATATATGTGTTTACATGTGCAACTCACTTGTACCAAGTTAGTAATAAACTTCTTAATCTATGGGGAAAAGAATGTAGAGGCACAATCTGGTGAGATAATTCAGATAAAAGTAGTCAACACCAAAAGAAATATCAAAAGAAACAAATGTGCTGTAAAAAATTGGAACTCAATACTTTTTTTACTAGAAAATATGCCAAGATGACACAGTGTCACAATTTGCTCTTCTTTCCAAGAAAATGTAAGCATAGATTTCATGAGCAATAGCCAGTGAAGAAATGACACTTGTTTTGTGACATTATGGCTAAGGAGAGAAATAATACCACACAAATTTTATTCTATAATTTTGATACATATATATATATGATATTTTTATTTCAAGCAGGAAACATTTGCATAAATTAATATGTTTATTGGAGATTGAATAAGTGGATCTAGTTTATGTTTCAGACTATTTTATGCCTTCTCAGAAGAAAGTTCAAGATACTGATTTTTCTTTCAACATAGTTTAAGGTTTTTTGACTTGTACACTAATGTATGCAGTTTATTATTTACAAATCTGATAGTCATAACTATTTGCTTTGGATGTTTATTTTCTACAGATCCTTAATATGGGTGTTTTATTTTTGGTAAAGATAGTTGCTTTTATTTGAAAAATTGACTCCACAAGGAAAGTGCAGTGGGGAGAAGGGCTAATCTAAAACCAACTTTAAGTCAATGAAGTATTTAGGGAATAAGTAAAAGCAGTTCACAGGCCTATTCATTGAATTTCTGATGCAAGGATGAGAATTACAGTACTTTCAGCCACGGAATTCTTCATTTTGGTCCATACAGAACTCTTTATTTAGATAGTGAGGAGAAACAGAACAGAATTGGGGAGGAAAATAATTCAGCTTTGTTATGAGTGGATTTAGAGTTGAAGTATCATATAAGTAAACATAAAGAAAGCCAAACAAATTATTAGTGTATTTCTGGGGAAATAAATTATAATCATACTCGTAAAAATTAGAAAAAACAATGTCCTCTATTGTAAAACTTCCTATATACTCCAAATAAAATTAATTTTATTTAATTGACATACAGCATTTGTATGTCTTTATGAAGCATAATTTGATGTTTTGATTCAATATATTGGGTAATGATCTACTCAGGGAAATTGTGTTTATCACTAAAATTTGTATCATCCCTTAAAGTGATGACATTCAAAATTCCCTCCTCAAACCATTTTGCAATATACAACACATTGTGGCCATTCACTCTGCTATTCCATAGAGTACCAGAATTTATTCCCCTGTTTAACTGTAACATTATAACCTCTGACCAACCTTTTCCCTTCCTTCCTCTGTTCTACTCTCCCTAGGCTCAGGTAATGACCATTGTACTCTCAACTTCTGTTAAATCAAATTGTTTGATTCCACATGAGTGACATGATGTGTTCTTTACATAAATATATATACACGAAGATTATAAGGAAAAATCCAATAGCATATAGATGAGAATGAAAATGTATTTAGGAAAATTATAGAATATCTAATCAATTAGAGAAATTTGTCTGTGCTAAACATTTTTCTATGTCATAATTCAATAATATTTTAATATTAGTTAAAATAGTCAATTACTAATTTTATATTAAAATATATTAATATTATTCTACGTAATCCTCATTCATCCAGTTATATTTTAGTGCATTAAAAAATATACACACAGGGGTCAGGCATGATGGTGCACACTGTAATCCCTGATCATGATCTGAGACCAACCTGAGTAGAAATGTAACACCCAATTCAACAAATAGCTAAAGCAGAAAGGACTGGGGATGTCACTCAAGTGGTAGAGTCCATCCAGTATCATGAAGCCCCCAAACACATAAATATATTCACTTTAAGTGTAAAATATAAACACCCTTTCTTCTGCAAAGTTTAAGAAGTTATAAAAATTAATACACTTTTACCAATAATAGTTTTAATAATAATATGATAATAGAAGTATCATGTTATTTCTTTTTACTTCTACTGTTATCTATCTATCTATCTATCTATCTATCATCTATCTATCTATCTATCCAGTTAACTAACTAGCTAATTAATTGCTTATCATCTGGCTATCATATAAATGAATACATAGGTTAATTGTTTATCCAATGTAAATTATAGTTATTTTGGGAAGTAGTTGATAGTGAAGCTTTTAAATTGTCTTCTTGTCTGAAATCTGAAATTTTATAAAGTAAGCAAGTATTATTTTTTTCACAACATGTTAATCTTTTAAGGCATTATGTAATCCATACATGCATAAGAAATTTGCATTTACTTCCTATATGTAAATATATATGCACAACATATATATGCTTGTTTCAGTCTTCTCATAGAAGTTGTATATTTCATTTCAAAAATGAAAAAATTTAGAAATATTTTAGCTGACATTCAATGTGATGTGCCATGCTGTATTAAAATACAACATGAGAAAAAACTGGGTGTCCTTTCATCTCACTCCTCCTGTGTTGCAGTTTCATACAGCACTTCTCACTAAGATACTTCTTGAAAATAATCCCCACTTGGAGCTGGATGGTAAGCTCCTTTCCAGGACATAGCAGGAAGGGGGACTATCATAGGGTCTTAGAGAGCTTAGGTTCCACGCAGGAAGCAGCACAGTGGTATTTATGCAATGTGACAAGATGTGGAGAAGAGATTTTGAGAACTGGATGTTCACATTGTGAATTTTTGCAGACTTTATTGTTTCTATAGCAGTTTTAGGTTCATGACAACACTGAAGGGCACAGAAATTTTCCATTTCCCTCAGCCTCTGCACATACATGGCCTCTTTCACCCTCCCCTTGACAACACGAGTAGTTTATTTGTCAGTCAGTGAAAGGTTCACAGATGGTAATGGGATTCAGTCTTAATGCCAAGCATTTCAGGAGTTTGGACACATTGTACAATGGCATGCTTGCCCATTGTAACTTCATGCAGCATAGTTAAGCTGCCTTAAAATTTCTCTGGATTCCACTAATTCATTCCTTCCTCTCACCAAGCAAAGTTTGGCCAACTCTGATCTTTTTATTGCCTATGTAGTTTTGGCTTTTCCAGGGTGTCATATGGTTGGAATCATATAATATTTAGTGTTTTTGAACTAGCTTGTTTCACAGGGTGATATGAATTTGTTTCTTGTGTATTTTTTCATGGCTTGATAGTTCATTCATTTTTAGTGCTGAGTAATATGCCATTGTCTGGATGTACCACATCTATTCACTACTAAAGTGCATTTTGGTTGCTTCTAAATGTGCAATTAGGATTAAGCTTCTATAAACATTTGTATGCAGAGTTCTGTGTGGACATAAGCTTCCAACTCTTTTGGTTAAACACCTGGGAGTGAAATTTCAAGATAGTATGATAACGTTTACTTTTGTTGGGAGCTATCAAATTGTTTTCCAAAGAGGCTGTACAAGTTCACATTTTTACCTACTATATCATACTTTAATATCTAGTTATAGTTGTATCTATATTTCTAAAATAATATTTAGCTGTATTTATTGCTATCTTTGCTTAGTAGGGCCTCTATATTAATAGAAATAGTTTTACTGTGAGTGAAAAAGTGACAAAAGAAAATAATTTATTGTTCTGGATTTAACTAGATACTCAGAGAATTCAGAATGTGTTCTGAAGGATTTAAATATCCTTATCTCCATGAAAAAGGAAAGATAAAGATAATTTAAACAAAATGCTCAGCATTGTAGCTGAAACACTTTATTTTCCCAAAAATATCTGAATAATTACTTGAATTTTCTACGTTACCATTTGTCAGTAGACAGCTGGTGTCAGGCTATAAAAATAACAATAATTGGATGCACAAATAATCCTTTTAACTGCCCAATAAGAGTGAAAATCACATTTTTGTCTAGAAGTAGTCTAATTATTTGTAACAATCCATTAAAATTGGTTGAATTTATGTTGTAGAAAATGGAAGTGTTGTCTTGAAAATATAAAGATTCTAACTACCAAATTAAGGTAGTTTCACTTAAATACTTAAAATTATAAGATCAGATCATTTATAAGTATGAACAGGTAAAAATGAATGTGCTGAAATGACAATTTTTCATTAAAAAAAACTGGTGCTTGCTCACATTTATGTCATAAACCTTTGTCAAAAAAAGGACATTTTTAGGATTTTCTCAAAATAAATTATTCCTAAGAAATACAAATAAAATTAAAATATAGAAAAGATAATTTTAAAAATTACCCTGAAAACTGTAGTCTGGAAACAATTTGGATTTTAAAAAGATGGTGCAATTCAAATGAATAAAAGGGATTTGGCTGAACCTCAAAATAGTTAAGGAAAAGTTATTCTTGATGTGTAAATGTTTGTCAAAGAACCTCGTAGGTCTATGCTAAAATCGAAAAAAATAAGCAAATCAGAAATATTCAAAAAGTTTAAATGTTTTTAAGCAATGAGTGAAAAGAAGAAAAATGAATGAGTCAATTATGTAACATTTGGTTACATCTGTACTCACTGATTATTTTTATATGCCAGAAACTGAAAGTCTGCCCTAAAATGTCCATAGCTTTGTATAAAGATTAAAAAGTAAATGATTAGGATGAGAGGAGTCTTACAAATTTGGATTACTGGGAGAAAGTAACAGACCTTAATTTTACTTGTGCAGCAGACTTACATGTACTTCAGAGACAACAGTATTTCCAAAGGTGTGAATATGGGGAAGGACATAGCAATGACCCCAAAGTTTGCTGGCACTGAGGGTGCATGGGATGCACAGTGCATGTGACCTGGAGAGGCCTGTAAGGCGAGAATCTGAGGCTCACCTGGAAAAGGTCTCTAAGAGAATCCTGAGGAATGTGGACTTCATATTGCAGGCAATTTGAAATAATCAAATAAATAAATAAATGAAGCAAATACTGACATTTGTGATTTTTCTTTTGCACTTCAATATTGTGAAGACTGTATTAAAATAAGTTAAAAAACAGAAAAAAGTGGAAAAAAATGGCAAAAAGTAAGCCTTAGATGCTTCATTGGCTTACCTAGGAACGATGTTCTTCCGATGCTGATGAACACGGTTGTACCTCAATGCTTTGTGAGGATTTTGCCTTTACATTCATCTGGGATAGTCCCTTCTTGTGATTGTCTGGCTCTACTACCAAGGTATTGCTGGGCTTATAAACAATGTTGGAAGCATTTCCTCTTTTTTTTTTTTTTTGGCAGTTTTGGGATTTGAACTCAGGGCTACATGCTTACTGGGCAGGTGCTCTACCACGTGAATCATATCTCTAGTCCTTTTAACTCTGGTTATTTTAAAGGTAGGATCTCATGTTGTTCCCAGACCAGCCTGAACCCAAGTCCTCCTATATTAGGCTTCTTATTACAGCTGGAAGGACAGGCATGTAACACTACATCCAGCCTTTTTCCACTGAGATGGGTCTATCAAACATTTTTTGTCCCAACTTCCCTGGAACCTCAGTCCCCCGATCTCAGTCTCCTGTATAGCTTTGGGTGACAAATGCCCCACTGTGCCTGGTGAGACTTTTTTTTTTTACAAAATTGGAGAAATATTGGTGTTATGTTTTTGAAGGTTTAATACAATTTGGCGGTGAAGACATTCTGACTGTGGGCTTTTCTCTGCTGGAAAGTTTTTGATTAATGATCTGCATACTGGTTTTAGGTCTATTCAAGTTTCTATTTCCACATGACTGAGTCTTGGTGGGGTGTATGGGAATGTCAGCTATCTATTTTGTCACTGTATAACTGTTTGTTGTAGTTTGTTATGGTCCCTTAGGTTCTATGCCATTATTTGCTATCTGTTCTATTTTATTTCTGATTTTATTTTCTTCTCTTTTTCTCAATAGAATAGAATAGCATAAAGATTTGTGAATTTTATCTTTTCAAAATCATGATTTACTTTCCTAATACTCTTGTATTCCAGATTTGCAAAATTTTGGTTTTATTGTTATTTCTTTCTTTCAGCTACTTTAAGCTTAGCTTCCTTTCACTCTTTTCCTTGTTAATACATATGTAAATATGTGTATGTGTATATGTATTATATATTTTGAGATTTTTTTTTCTTTTCTTTTAACAGTAATGGGGTTTGAACTAAGGGCCTCACATTTGTTAGGCAGACTCACTACCACTTGAACCACTCCGCTAGGTCTGTTTCTCTTTTTTAATGTACGATTTATGTTTTTAAACTTTTCTCTCAGTGTTTCTTTTGCAGAATGTCATAAATTGTGGTACAGTATACTTTTACTGTGCAAAAACAAGTTTTCTAATTTCCCTTTTAATTTCTTTTTTCACTCAAAAGTCAAAACAAACTCTTGAAAGAGTGAGTTGTGCTTTTATTTTTTCTTCATTTGTACATTTTCAAGTTTCTTTTTTTTTCTTTTATTCATATGTGCATACAATGTTTGGGTCATTTCTCCCCCTTCCCCCTACCCCCACCCTGAACCCCTCCCCACCCCAACCCCTCACTACCAGGCAGAAACTATTTTGACCTTATCTCTAATTTTGTTGAAGAGAGAATATAAGCAATAATAGGAAGGAACAAGGGTTTTTGCTAGTTGAGATAAGGATAGCTATACAGGGAGTTGACTCACATTGATTTCCTATGCATGTGTGTTACCTTCTAAATTAACTTTTCTTGAACTAACCTTTTCTCTAGTTCCTGGTGCCCTTCTCCTATTGGCCTCTGTCACTTTAAAGTATCTGCTTTAGTTTCTCTGCATTGAGGGCAACAAATGCTATCTAGTTTTTTGGGTGTCTTAGCTATCCTCATACCTCCCTTGTGTGCTCTCGCTTTATCATGTGATCAAAGTCCAATCCCCTTGTTGTGTTTGCCCTTGATCTAATGTCCGCATATGAGAGAGAACATATGATTTTTGGTCTTTGGGCCAAGTTAACCTCACTCAGAATGATGTTCTCCAGTTCCATCCATTTACTTGTGAATGATAAGAATTCATTCTTCTTCATGGCTGCATAAAATTCCATTGTGTATAGATAAAACATTTCCTTTATCCATTCGTCAGTGGTGGGGCATCTTGGCTGTTTCCATAGCTTGGCTATTGTGAATAGTGCTGCAATAAACATGGGTGTGCAGGTGCCTCTGGAGTAACCTGAGTCACAGTCTTTTGGGTATATCCCCAAGAGTGGTATTGCTGGATCATAAAGTAGATCTATGTTTAGATTTTTAAGTAGCCTCCAAATTTTTTCTCAGACTGGTTGTACTAGTTTACATTCCCACCAACAGTGTAAGAGGGTTCCTTTTTCCCGGCATCCTCACCAACACCTGTTGTTAGTGGTGTTGCTAATGATGGCTATTCTAACAGGGGTGAGGTGGAATCTTAGTGTGGTTTTAATTTGCATTTCCTTTATTGCTAGGGATGGTGAGCATATTTTCATGTAATTTTTGGCCATTTGAATTTCTTCTTTTGAGAAAGTTCTGTTTAGTTCACTTGCCCATTTCTTTATTTGTTCATTAGTTTTGGGTGAATTTAGTTTTTTAAGTTCCCTGTATATTCTGGTTATCAGTCCTTTGTCTAATGTGTAGCTGGCAAATATTTTCTCCCACTCTGTGGGTATTCCCTTCAGTTTAGAGACCATTTCTTTTGTTGAGCAGAAGCTTTTTAGTTTTATGAAGTCCCATTTATCTATGCTATCTCTTAGTTGCTGTGCTGCTAGGGTTCCATTGAGAAAGTTCTTGCCTATACCTACTAACTCCAGAGTATTTTCTACTCTTTCCTGTACCAACTTTAGAGTTTACAGTCTGATATTAAGGTCCTTGATCCATTTTGAATTGATATTAGTATAGGGTGATAAACATGGATCTAGTTTCAGTTTTTTGCAGACTGCTAACCATTTTCCCAGAAGTTTTTGTGGAAGAGACTGCTTTTTCTCCATCGTATATTTTAGCTCCTTTGTCAAAGACAAGTCGGTTATAGTTGTGTGGCTTCATATCTGGGTCCTCTATTCTGTTCCACTGGTCTTCATGTCTGTTTTTGTGCCAGTACCATGCTGTTTTTATTGTTATTGCTTTGTAATATAGTTTGAAGTCAGGTATTGTGATACCTCCTGCATTGTTCTTTTGACTGAGTATTGCCTTGGCTTTTTGTGGTCTCTTTTGTTTCCAAATAAATTTAATGGTAGATTTTTCAATCTCTTTGATGAGTGTCATTGGGATTTTGTTTGGAATTGCATTAAACATGTAGATTACTTTTGGTATTATCGACATTTTTTATGTTGAGTCTGCCAATCGATGAGTATGGGAGATCTCTCCACTTTCTATAGTCTTCCTCAATCTCTTTCCTCAGGAGTTTATAGTTTTCCTTGTAGAGGTCATTCACATCCTTTGTTAGGTTTACACCTAGTTATTTGATTTTTTTTGAGACTATTGTAAATGGAATTGTTTTCATATATTCTTTCTCATTTTGTTCATTATTACTGTATAGAAAAGCTAATGATTTTTCTGTGTTGATTTTATATCCTGTTGCCTTGCTATAGCTGTTGATGGTGTCTAGGAGCATTTGACTAGAGTTTTTGGGTCTTTAAGGTATAGGATCATATCATCTGCAAATAGGGATATTTTGACAATTTCCTTATCTATTTGTATTCCTTTTATTCCTTCTTCTTGCCTAATTGCTCTGGCTAGGAATTCCAGTACTATGTTGAATAAGAGTGGAGATAGTGGGCATCCTTGTGTGGTTCCTGATTTTAGAGGGAATGGTTTCAGTTTTTCTCTGTGAAGTATAATGCTGGCTATAGGTTAGTCATATATAGCTTTTATAATGTTGAGGAACTTTCCTTCTATTCCTAGTTTTCTTAGAGCTTTTATCATGAAATGATTTTGGATCTTATCAAAGGCTTTTTCTGCATCTATTGAGATGATCAAGTGGTTTTTGTCTTTGCTTCTGTTAATGTGGTTTATTACATTTATTGATTTTAATATGTTGAACCACCCCTGCATCCCTGGGATGAAGCCTACTTGGTCGTGGTGAATAATCTTTTTGATGTGTTGTTGAATTCGGTTTGCCATTATTTTGTTGAGGATTTTTGCATCAATGTTCATTAAGGAGATTGGCCTATAGTTCTCCTTTTTGGAGGTGTCTTTCCTTGGTTTGGTGATAATTGTAATACTGGCTTCATAAAATGTGTTAGACAGTTTTTCTTCCATTTCTATTTCATGGAACAGTTTAAGGAGGGTTGTTATTATTTCTTCTTTAAAGGTCTGATAGAATCAGCAGAGAATCCATCAGGTCCCTGACTGTCCTTTTTTGGGAGACTCTTGATTGATGCCTCAATTTCATTTTGTGTTATAGATCTATTCAGGTGATTAATGTCCCTTTGTTCAGTTTTGGATGATCATAAGTATCTAGTAATTTGTTCATTTCTTCAAGATTTTCAAATTTATTTGAAAATAGGTTCTCAAAGTAGTCTCTGATGATTTCCTGGACTTCCATGGTGTTTGTTGTTAACTCCCCTTTTGCATTCCTGATTTTACTGATTTAGGTTTTTTCACTCCTCATTTTAGTCAGGTTTGCAAGGAGTGTATTGATATTGTTTATTTTTTTCAAAGAAGCAACTTTTGTTTCATTAATTCCTTGTATGGCTTTTTTGGATTCTGTTTCATTTATTTCAGCTCTTATTTTTATTATTTCTCTCCTTCTATTTGTTTTGGGATTTGCTTGGTCTTGTGTTTCTAGGAGTTTGAGACGTATCATTAGGTCATTGATTTGAGATCTTTCAGTCTTTTTAATATATGCACTCATGGCTATAAACTTTCCTCTCAGGACATCCTTTGCTGTGTCCCATAGGTTCCATTAGGTTGTGTTTTCATTTTCATTAACTTTCAGAATCCTTTTAATTTCATCTTTTATTTCATCAATGACCCATTGTTCATTAAGCAAGTAGTTGTTTAGTTTTCAGCTGTTTGAATGTTTTGTCTTATTTTTCTTGTTTTCTAGTTTTATTGCATTTTGATCAGATAGAATGTATGGTATAATTTCTATTTTCTTATATTTGCTGAGGCTTGCTTTGTGCCCTAGGATATGATCTATTTTGGAGAAAGTTCTGTGTGCTGCTGAGAAAAATGGATATTGTGTAGAAATTGGATGAAAAGTAGTGTAAACATCAATTAGGTCCATTTGATCTATGGTACGTTTTAGATCTAGGATTTCTTTATTGATTTTTTGTTTGGATGACCTATCTATTAATGAAAGTGGGGTGTTAAAGTCTCCCACAACCACTGTGTTGGAGTTAAAATATGCTTTTAGGTCCTTCAGGGTATGTTTGATGAAATTGAGTGCATTGACATTGGGTGCGTATAGGTTGATGATTATTATTTCCTTTTGGTCTATTTCCCCTTTTATTAGTATGGAATGTCCTCCTTTATCTCATTTGATCAAGGTAGGTTTGAATTCTACTGTGTCCGAGATAAGTATTGCTACTTCTGCCTGTTTTCAAGGACCATTGGCTTGGTAACTCTTCTTCCAGACTTTCATCCTAAGCCTATGCTTATTTCTACTGATGAGAGGGTTTTCTGTAAGCAACAAATTTTTGGATCTTCCTTTTTAATCCAGTTTATCAAATGGTGCCTTTTGATGGGGGAATGAAGTCCTTTAACATTAAGCATTAGTACTGATAGGTATGTGGTGATTCCTGTCATTTAGTTGTCTTAGTTGTTTGAAGGTTTGATTGTGTGTACCTAAGTTGAGGTTACTCTCTACTGTCTTGCATTTTCTTTTCCTGTGGTTTGGTGCTGCCTGTCTTTTCATGGTTAAGTTGGGTTTCACTTTCTGTGTGCAGAATCCCTTGAAGAATCTTTTGTATTGGAGGCCTTGTGGTCACATATTGTTTTAGTTTCTGCTTATCATGGAAGACTTTTATTGCTCCATCTATTTTGAATGATTGTTTTGCTGGGTAGAGTATCCTAGGATTAAAGTTATTTTCATTCAGTGCCTGGAAGACCTCACCCCAAGCTGGTCTTGCTTTTAATTTTTCTGTTGAGAAGTCTGCTGTGATTTTGATGGGTTTACCTTTGTATATTATTTGTTTTTTTCTCTCTTACAGCCTTCAATATTCTTTGTCTAGTCTCTGTACTTGTTGTTTTAATGCTAATATGTTGTGGGGTAGTTCTATTTTGGTCAGGTCTGTTTGGAGTTTTGGAGGCCTCCTGTATCTGTATCAGCATAGTTTTCTCTAGATTTGGGAAATTTCTGTTATTATTTTGTTGAATATATTACTCATTCCTTTTGCTTGCACCTCTTCTCCTTCTTCAATGCCCATGATTCTCAGGTTTGATCTTTTGATGGAATCGGTGAATTCTTGCATTTTCTTTTCACAGGTCTTGATTTGTTTAACTAATAGTTCTTCAGTTTTTCCTTTAATTATCATTTCATCTTCAAGTTCTGAGATTCTCTCTTCTGCTTGTTCTAGTCTGCTGGCTTGGCCTTCCATTTTGTTTTGCATTTCTGTTTTGTTCCTTTTTCTGAGGTTTTCCACATCCTGAGTTACTTCTTTAATATTGTCTATTTTCGTCCTAAGTTCATTTATCTCTTTATTTATGGTGCTCTTTTTTTCACTTTCGTGTTTACAGTGCTTCTATATTTTCTTTTATTTTTTCTTGTGCTTTCTCTAAATTCTCTATTTTTGTTGTCTTGGAATTTCTTGAGTGTCTCCTGCACATTTTGGTTGACATATCCAGTATCATCTCTATAAAATTCATTGATTACTTGCAGGATTTCTTCTTTCAGATGTTCTTGTTGGCTTCATTGGGTTCTTTGGCATAGTTTACCTTTATTTTGTTGTAGTCTGGTTCTGGGCATCTGTTTTCTTCATTTCCCTCTGGTTCCTGTACTAATTTATTATTGGGGGGAAAATGGTTTCCCTCTGTTTTCTGTCCTCCCGTCATTGCTCTTGCTATTGTTACAGTCCCTGTACTGTGTGCAATTAAGTATTTTCTAGTTTGTAATAGTAACAATGGTGATATTTAGAATGGAAGGGTGAGAGGAGAAGGAAAACAAAGAATGTAAAGAAAAAGGGAAACAAAACAAAACAAACAAACAAACACACAAACAAAAAACACAGAGCCAAAGAAATAAACAGAGAGGGATAATGTTCTAATCCACAGTAAGCTAAACAGACATTAGAGAGACAGAGAGAGGATAATTAAAAAAAAATCCCCAAGTTCATATGCAATAAAGTTTCAGCCTTAATATTTTTGGTGTTAGTCCTTAAACCTCTAGTCCTGGTGTTGGTGCCTGAGAAGTAGTTCTGTCATCTCATCAAAGGGGAACAAAACAAAACAAAATGAAACAAAAAAATCCCAAGTTCAAATGCAATATAGTTGCAGTCCTTCAGCAACCTGTCCTAGTTCTGTTGTTGTCTCATCACAGGAAGAGAGCTGGAGAATATCCTCTCTCTGGAGCTCAGGGCACCCTGCCCTCTTTGCTGTGTGTCTTTTTTTTTTTCACTTCACCTGCTTGTTTATTATTCAGTTTGTTTTTTTCTCTTTTTTCCCTGGATGAGGGTCAGTCTGTCCAGGGAGCTATGCTGATTTGGCCCAGGGTTTTCTGTAGGAGTACCATGTGCCACTTAGCTCACCTGGTGATCTGCTTCTCCCAAGCAGGTTAGACACTGGCATCTGGTGGCACAAGAACCCCCCTGGTTTCTCCATTTAATGTGGAATGGGGATGCTGTGTGCAGGCTGGGGGTGTGGAGGTGTCAGAATTTTGCCTCTTCTTGGTGGTTTTTCCTGCAAGGTGTATCTCCAGTGTCTCTCCAAGATTTTATGTTAGGAAGAACACTTTCTGCTTCCTCCCTCTAGTCGCCATCTTGGAGTCCAGTCAAGTTTCTTTCTGTTATTGATTCATACTTTCATTCCATTTGGTCAGAAAAAACATTTCATCTAATTTGAATCTTCTTCAATTTGTTAAGAATTGTTTTGCTTTCTAATGTGTGTCTACCCTGGAGGACATTCCAAGTGGACTGGAGAACAACGTACACTCTGCTGCTCTTGGGTAGAATGCTCTATGTCTGGTTTCATTTGGTCTAGAGTTTTGTTCAAATGTTCTCTTTCTTAAATGAGCTAAAGTGTAGATTTTGTAAGTTATTGACAGTAGGTATTTGCCATCATTTACAATATGCATACAGGTAGCAGTATCAGAAGTGTTAATCTATTCTTCATGAATTCTCTTTATCAGTGAAAGGACAATGTTTATGTATGGTTCTTTTCCCATTGGATTTTTTTTTTTAATGTCAAGGTTACTAGGTCAACATCTTTCTTCCTATTTCTTTCACATACATGATTTTATAATTGTTTATTCATTTAGGTTATGAGCTAGAGCCTGCCTTCCATGTCAGAACCACCACGACATTTAAATAAATTCTTGTTGAACATATTTAAGTTCATACTTTACACAACAATGTTCAATGTTTTGGATAATTGGGTTTCATATAGTCACAAATGAGTTGTCTTACAAAATAGTGTCAACACAATAAATGCCCCTTTTCATTCCCTTGCATGTGCAAAAATACAAGCACTCATTTTACTTGTGGCAAATATTTCAGAATAAATCATTTAAAAATTAACTTTTAAATCTTTACATTGTCTTTTATTTACTCTTCATGCAGTGATAAATACAATGAAAATATTATATTACAGGTGATAGAAAAGATTCTTTCAAAATTTCTTTAAAAATTAAAAATGCAATATGCAGTTACAAAACACTATGCATGATTCATGCAGGAAAAATAGCAGGTTTGTTATTCAGGATCGAGTGTTTCCAATTATATTGTAAACTACATAATCTCTTCAACAGAATATTTTTCCAATAAATTCAGAGTATTTTTTTAACAAAATGTACAAATGTCAAATAATGCAACAGAGGATACATTTTATTTCTTCATTCAATAAGTGTCTTGCACTTTCGCTTTGTTTCAAGTGACCAGAAGAATATCCTTAGTCTCATAAAAGTATAAGAAATAGACCATTTTCATAAAATTATTTTATTTGTTTATAAGAACCCTGATGAAACACACTATTGACTAATACAGAATCTAAGTTAGGTGAGGGATTCATCAGTTAACATGGTCTGGGCCCATCTTTCTACAGCAGGTCACCCCTCCATACTTATTGCCATTTTGGTGGTACTGAATTCAGGGTGTCGTACTTTTTAGCAAAGCACTCTACTATTTGAGCCACTCCCCCAGCTCTTTTGGCTTAGCTATTTTTTCAACTCTTCAAAATTACTTTTATTTTTTAAATTTATTTTTATTATGGTTGTTCTGGAGATAAATTGTGACATTTACAAAATTTCTTACAATATGTCATAATTAAATTCACCCTTCTATCATTCTCATGTATCCTCCCTCCCCCATTTCTAGAATAGTTTCAATAGGTCTTCCTTTTCCATTTACATACATATGTACACAGTATATGCACCATATTCACCCTCCTACACCCTTTCCTTATATCCTACCCTTCCCACTGGTACCTATGCCCCAGACAGGACCTGTTTTGCCTTCTTGCTCTCTGTTTTTGTACTAAATAAATAAAGGACATTTTTGTTTGTTTTAAAAATAGCTATACAGACTGTTTCATTTTGACATTTCCACTTACATATGTATTACAGGTTTAAAAATTCTATATTCATTCTTGCATAGGAAATATATCAAGCATATTCACCTTCTTCCTTCTTTTACCCTTCCTCTCTTGTATGTGACCACACCTTAGTGTGAATTGTTTTTTGTAATATTGCTTGCATTTGTTTTGGGTTTATATTCAACATTATGAGGGAAAACATGCAGCCTTTGGTTTTCTGAGCCTGGTTAAATTTACTTATAATATTCTCCAGTACCATACATTTACCTGCAAAGAAAAAAATTTTATTTCTTCTTTATAGCTGAATAAAATTTAATTGGATATAAATACCACATTTTCTTAATCCACTGATCAGTAATGGGGCATCTTGGCTATTTACATATCTTAGCTATTGTGAATTAATGCTGCAATAAACATGGGTGTGTAGGTGCCTTTGCTATAACTTGACTTATGTTTCTTCAAGTATATTACTAGGAGTGATATTTCTGGATCATATGGCAATTCTATTTTAGTTTTTTGAGGAGCCTCCTACTGCTTTCCATAGCGGTTGTACTTATTTACATTTCCACCAATAGTGTGTGAGGGTTCTTTTTTCCCCACATCCTAGCCAACCTTGTTGTTTGTGCTCTTGGTAATAGCATTCTAACAGGAGTAATGTAGACTCAACATGGTTTTGATTTGCATTTCCTTTAAGGCCAGATATGCTGAGTATTTTTAAATGCATTTTTTTGGCCATTTGTACTTCTTCCTTTGAAAAATCTCTATTTACTTATTTGTTCATTTCTTCAATCGGTCATTGATTTTTGGGGAGCTAAACTTTTTGAGTTCCCTGTATATTCTGGTTATTAATTCCTTGCCAGATTTACATCTGGCAGTTTCTCTTCCACTCTGTGAATAGTCTCTTCAATTTAGAAACCATTTCTTTTGTTGTGCAGAAGCTTTTTAGTTTTGTGTAGTCCCATTTGTCAATCCTTTCTTTTAGTTGCTGAGTCTTTGGAGTTCTATTTAGTTCTTTTGAGTTCTATAAGTTCATTGCTTATTCCTATTAATTACTGCACTTGTCCTGCTCTTTCCTGCACCAGTTTCAAAGTGTCAAGTCTCACATTAAGGTCCTAAATCCACTTAGAGTTGATATTTATATGGGGTGAAACACATGGATTTAGTTTCAGTTTTTTGTAGGCACACATCCAGATTTCCCAGTAACATTTTTTGAAGAGGCTGTCTTTTCTCCATCATATGTTTTTGGCAACTTTGTCAAAAATCAGGTAGTCATAGCTACATGGATTCACATCTAGGTCTTCTATTCTGTTTTACTGGTCTTCATGTCTGTTTTTGTGCCAGTGCCATGCTGTTTTTGTTGCTATGGCTCTGTTGTATAATTTGAAGTCAGGTATTGTGAAACCAGCAGTGTCGCTCTTTTTGTTCAGTATTGTCTTGGCTATTCTCAGTCATTTGTGTTTCCAAATGAATTTTAAGGATGACTTTTCAATGTCTGTGATGAATGTCATTGGAATTTTGATAGGAATTGTGTTGAACGTGTAGATTGCTTTTGGTAACATAGCCATTTTCACAAAATTGATTTTGCTTGTCCATGAACATGGGAGATTTTTCTATCTTCTGTAATCTATTTCTTTCTACAGTGGTTTATAGTTTTCATTGGAGAGGTCTTTCACTTTGTTAAGTTTATTTGTAGTTATTTTATTCTTTTTGTGGCTATCATAAGTGTGATTTTTTTTTCCTATTTTTTTTTAAGTCTGTTCATTGTTGGCATATAGAAAGGATACTGAGTTTTGGAAATTGAATTGTATCCTGCTACTTTTTGAAGGGGTTTATGATATCTAAGAGTTTTTTTGGTGTAGTTTTTTTGGGACTTTTAGATATAAATTAATGTCATCTGCAAATAAGAAAGGTTTGATTTCTTACTTTCCTATTTAAATTTCTTTTATTTCTTCTTGCTTTAGCTTCTTTTTGAATAGGACCTCCTCCTTATTCTTTTGACTGGCATGGAATGAGCTCCTATTTTCACTTCCTTTGAAGTTAGAATGACAGGTGTGCATCAGCACACCCAGATTTTATTGGTTGAGATGGAGTCTCAAGATGTTTTTGGCCAGGCTGGCTTTGAAGTGAGATCCTCTAGTCTCTGCCTCTGGACTAGTTAGGATTATAAGCACGAACCACTGTGCCCTGTTAAAAGCAGGTCATTCCTGATATAAGACATAAATCAAGGACAAATACAGCAAAACAGTATCTTTGCAGAAGCAAATGCAGTTAAAATTTTCAAAGTATTTAAAATAAATTTTGTTTGCTTGTGTTCTGGGAAATGAAAGAGGAATTAGAGCAGCAAAGTTTCAAATAAATGGAAACTGCCTTTCCAAGGACAAGTTACCAAGAAGTAGAACCAGACCCTGAAGGGTCATTCATTTCATTTCTTCCTTATTCTTAATCTTGATAATATTTATCCATTCACATATGACTACAGGAACCACCTATTTTGAAAATAAATTCCTTTGTTTATAGCTTGCCATTGCTTATTTACAACACAGAGTCTTCACCATGATTCCTAATGTGTCATTATTGTATTTTATTTAAAACATTTTCACTCCAGTTTGATTACATGTAAATATATATCAGAAAAAAATTGGAAGTTTCAACTTTTTCACAAACAAATTTTGCCCATAATGCATAATCTTAGAGAAATTAATTAACTTTCTTCAGCTTCCATTGCATTGTGTTCCAGCAGAGCCCAAGCAACATCTAGAGCTTGCCTGCCTCCTTGGATGCAGGTTGTCCTGGCTGCTGACCTTGCTGCCTTTCCCAGGGAGTCCATACAGAAAATATAGACAAGGGTTTCTATGTATTTCTATTCTATAGAGCAGGCAAAAGAGTAAATAAGAACACACAAAAAAGGGAAAATCCCAACATGAGAGGGTCAGGTCAGCTTGCTTATGTGCAAATGAGAAATTATTTGACTTCTATTACTGCACTGGGCTGCTACAATGCAGCAGCAAAATGATGTAGCTTTTTAAAACTGCATCCTAGGTACTGTATACTGATGATGTTGCCAAAAGAAAACCTATATCCCCAAAGTCACATATCTTTATGAAGTCAAACTTTCTTCATGTACTTCCACCATACAATATAGCAAATCAGATTGGATAACATAGGCAGATATGAGAGTTCCTCTGATTTCCATTTTGCTAGACATTTAAGTCATTTGTATAAATGGAAAACAAAATACTACCACTCTTGTTAAACTTTGTTTCATTTTGGAAAACATAAATACTTTCATAAGGTTATATTGTTTGCATTTCTATTTAATATATTATCATTATTATTATTATGTTAAATGAATGAATAAGTAAATATCTTAGCTATCATTTTGAATGTGGTTAACTGTCTCAGGTATATATTGAGGTATTATTAGTTTGTTACCAAGAATCTCTACACTAAGAAAGAGCTACAACCCAATACATGCCAAGAGAAGCCTACTGGAACACTGCTCAACTTCAGGATTCTCCCTTCTACTCTGGACCTATACTTGGTGCTATCTGATAAGCTCATAAGTTCCTGAAGACTGCCCTGCCAACAAAGTCCAGCTTGTCACCACCAAGTCATTGAGCACTTCCCCCATGGCTCCCTTTCTCACACAATAAACACCTTCCGGGACCCATCTCACATGCTTCTGCTGCTTCAGCTCCCTTAAATTTAGATTTTTGCTTCCTCCTCTCTGCAAGTTTCCTATGCTCTGCTCCGATTCCAGTTTTCAAGTATTTTTTTTTTCTGGGTTAGGAAGTTGTCCTGCAGCAGAGAACAGAGTGAAATTCTTCTAGGAATTGCTGACCTGACTGCATATATTATCCACTGGCTAAAACTCATTATTTGACAGACTTGGCCCTTTTTTTTGTTGTTGATGATAGTGAGAGGAATAGTCTGATACCAGTTCCTTCATCAAAACTGCTAGCAATGTGTTAGGGGGTCCAGATTGCTTACTTTTTCAATTTATTTTCTTAGTTGATGTAATAATTTGCATATATAAAATTAATTTTAAATGACAAATTCTCCTTATTGTTACATGACTAGTTATGAGGCAGGCTAATATAGGGAAAGTTTGGGACTCATAGACAGAAAATATTATATCTTAGATTAACTATGCTTTGGTTCAGGAACCACTCTCACCTAATCAGGAACTGTCCATGATCCTCCCCACTCATGATTATTGGATGAGAATCACCTGGTCCTCCCCTTACCATAGGTTATCATAGGTTTTAAAATCATCTGAAGAGCAGAAACACTCTCTAGCAGCTTCCAGCTTCCACCTGAGCCCCACCATGCTTCCCTTTGTATTTCTCTTCCCTAACTTTAAGCTCCCTTTATACCCACATAACCTGCCATGGATTCTTCCACATGGGACAAGAATTTGGAAGTCCTCTGATCACAGCCTGAACCAGCACTATTACTATTTTTGGTGAGCCAGTCAGGAGGTAAAAGGTAAAATGTTATGTTTATTGATTTATTTCCTTCTAAGCCATTCCTCCCTGTCCCTTTGTCCTATGCCCTTTACCCATCAGCATCTCTCCCACAGCATGATGCTGAGATGCACTTTATTAGTCCAGCCCCATGTGGCACGAAGCGTGCAAGGCCTACACACACCCACAAGCCGCTGTGGCCTCATCCTTTTTTTTTTTTTTTCAGGGTTGCTGAGGAGTAGGTCAAATGCATCAGAATCTTTATTTTTGGACTCAATTCTCTAGATGCTCTCACTGTATTTTGTTTCTTTTTTTTTTTTCATTTTTCTTTTATTATTCATATGTGCATACAAGGCTTGGTTCATTTCTCCCCCCTGCCCCCACCCCCTCCCTTACTACCCACTCCCCCCCTCCCCCCCTCAATACCCAGCAGAAACTATTTTGCCCTTATTTCTAATTTTGTTGTAGAGAGAGTATAAGCAATAATAGGAAGGAACAAGGGTTTTTGCTGGTTGAGATAAGGATAGCTATACAGGGCATTGACTCACATTGATTTCCTGTGCATGTGTGTTACCTTCTAGGTTAATTCTTTTTGATCTCACCTTTTCTCTAGTACTCATATGTGGACATTAGATCAAGGGCAAACACAACAATGGGATTGGACTTTGAGCGCATGATAAAAGCGAGAGCACACAAGGGAGGGGTGAGGATAGGTAAGACACCTAAAAAACTAGCTAGCATTTGTTGCCCTTAACGCAGAGAAACTAAAGCAGATACCTTAAAGCAACTGAGGCCAATAGGAAAAGGGGACCAGGAACTAGAGAATGGCCTCATCCTTATAGACAAGCTAGGAAGGGCACGATTACAGGGATGCTCAGCACACAACAGTGCCCAAGTTCTCCATCTGGCCCAGGTGGAGATGTGGTAAGGACAGCCCATGAGGCCATACATTACCATCCTTGGTAGCTGCTGCCTCTTTCCTGGGGTTGCCATGTATCTGCACCTTCCCCTTCCCCTTCTCCCCTCTTCCTTTCTAATTCTCAGGCTCAGGCAGTCACATGGCCCAGGAATCATACTAAGAGTGGTGGGCCTAAGCCATGATGGCCATCTCCCCAACCCTTCCCCCACCAGTGCTGTGGGTGTTTCACCTGTGAGTAAAAGGGCGTGCCCCACTCCACCAGCCTCAGGCCTTGTCTCTAAAGTGAGAACTATGGGGTCAGATTTTAAGGTTAAAATATTTACTAAAAAATTCTTATTTTTGTATTCTTTTGGCCCTGGGGTGGTTTTCAGCGTTTGGGTCATTGTGTTCTTAAGAGAGACATTGAATAATCCACTGGTTCCTGCTCTAATTGATGGAGGATTTCTATTTGAAATTCCTAGCTTTTGCTCTGCCTAGCTCCTTGGTTTGGGTTTTTTTTTTTTTTTTTAAATTTACGTATAAAAACCTTCCTGCTAACATGTGAATTGCTCGTAGAAAGAGAAATAGGCTTTGAGTATTGGCTAACTTCAAAATTTCCTGTGGTGGCCTCTGGACTCTGGCTCCCTCATCTTAAACAGAGATTAGTTGAGTTGAAAAGTGATTTCTATGACCCCCATTTACCTGCTGCCTAAAAAGCAACTGGGGCCACACCTGTGCCCCAAGTATCTTATCTGGCCCCACCTATGAGCTCCAGCCTGGGAGCTTCAGCTCTAAGGCTGGGAGGTGTGCCTGGGAGCCAGCCCCACCTCTCAACACTGGCTGACATTCTAGCACCGCCTCTTAGTGTGGGCCTAAAAGTCTCCACCACCTCTCCACACCTCAGGCCATACAGCTGTTTGTTGCTGTAAATGTACTTAAATCATCTGAGTAAAACAGTGCTATTTAATTAAGAATTGGACATTGGTCACCCATAAAGTATAATTCATTAATTCTAAAGGCAAAATTATTTTCTTAATAAGATGTAATTTTTTACACTAGAATATGAGTTTTATACACATATACTTGAGATAAGGAGAACTTAATCATACTAATTAATCATTAGTTTTGTTTTATATTTTTCTCACAAAACTTTAACTGTTCCCTGTTGACATTTTGCAAAGTACAACTTAAATGTTTTTAAAAAATGTCCCATTACCTACAGAGAAAAAATTAGGATTACTTACAGCCAAGAGGTTAAAAAAATGGGTTCTTATGTGTGAGTATTTTAAATAGGCAATTTATTTAGTTGTTTCATTAGCATGCCTAACTCATGGACACCTGTTTCTGATAGGGAAATATCTTTTATTCCTATAACAAATTGCTATTTTGAGCCTGTATGTTGAATGTAACATGTCTTTGTGTTCCCTTTGAGAGACCCTTTGGAGAGACCATGTGGTCACAGGAAATGCTGCCACCATGATGAAGCTACCACATGTCCAGAACCATCTTGCCACTCTCTAGGAATAGGAAACTCATAGGTGATGCCATCTTGCCATCCTCTAGAAAAATTATAACTAACTTGTGGTTAAAATTCTCTAAGTTAATATAGTTTTCATTCTCATTATTTTTGATACATAAATCTGTTAAGGACTGAGCCAAGAATAGAGTAGTTATGATAAAAATCTGTTACAAACTTCTTAGCAATCTAACTGACTAATCTAAAGAGAATGACAAAGAAATGGTTTAAAAGTGTACTCTGAATTAATGTGATTGTTTTGTGTGTTACTGTGTGTGTTTTCTGGGTATGAATTTGTATCCTCCTAATTGTAGCCACTTAATTTTTACTTTTTTGAGCTCATTATGCATGCTTATATTTTTTGGCATGTCTAGGTCATAAAATCTGTGTGTCTGTGTGTGTGTGTGTGCAGATATCTTTAGGATGGTTCTAAAATATTTTTATAAAGTTAATGTGTACAACTATCTTAAAAGTTGTCTAAAATTCTAATCCCAACCAGGCCTAACAATTCTCTGCCTTAGGACTAAATAAAACTTATGGACAATAATCTTGATCTGTTTCATTTTGTCATGAGTGCAATTCACATTTAACTCTGTTATAATTAGGTCTTTTGACCCATGTGTTCTTGTAGATTGCTATTATTAAAAAATGGTTTAATTTAATTTTGTTCCTAAGTCTTTTAGTGTATCAAGTTACTAACAGTTTTTTTTAAAAGCAGCGTTATCTAAATTTGAGTTTTGACAAAGATTGTTTCAGGATATAAATTAAATTTCTCAGGAGGCAGAGATTAGAAGAATTGCAGTTCGAAGCCAGCCCAGGCAAAACTTGTGAGACTCTACCACTCATGCCCAGTACCACAAAAAAAAAAGAAAAGGATTTAAATTAAGGTCTTAAAGCTTATAAGTTTATATGTGTGATTGGGTTTGTTACAGTTTAAAGTTTGCCTAGAAAATTTTCTGAGGTCAAAATTTAAGGTACTGATGTGTGTTTAAAAATGGGTTTTGTTTTCTCAAAACAACTATTGGGGATTTTTGGTGCTATTACCTGATACAAAATTTTACCAAAACCAAAGAAAAGTTCACCCTTCAGATAAGGGATATTGGGTTTATTTTTTATCAATATCCAAGCCATGACTCTCAGTCATGAAGGGAGAAACTTTACGGTTTCTCCCTTATCTCTGTTTCTCTATTTAATCATTGGAGACATTAATCTTTTTGGTTTATTATTATCTTTTTCTTTAAAAATGTACTTGTTTCCCTATTCTTCTCAGTTTACAAGCTGACTACAACTCCATGGCCTGATGTAAAAACTGACCCAAGTGATGGGTTTGTGTCAGCCAAGCTTACTTTGACGTGATTTGGATTCTGTACTGGTTACAGAAGTTCATATTAAGATGATTTTCTTGGTGTATCTTATTTGGGAGAACATTTTTTCTTTGTTTCTCAACTGTATATATCTTTTAATAATATTGGCATAATGTTTTGGGTCCAGAAATGTTTTTGGCAATTCCAAAAGATAGAACAAATTTTAAGAACTCTTTTACAGATCCACAACCACAGTGGGTCTTCATTTGAACCTTGCGAGTCACATAATTGGATTCTCCAATGTCTAAGAATTATACACCCTTCATTCTTTAGGGTCTTGGAAGGAGTTCATGCTATTCTTTTAGCCTTGGCCTATGACCTTCCCTGGACTCATGACAATTAGAGAGTGTTTCCAGGCTCCCATCTTTCCCCAAAATTTCCTAGGAGTACATTCTACTTAAGATAGAATGTGGCCTGTGGTGCTATACAAAATGGTCTTGCCTTTGCATTGTCCAGAGACCCCCATTTTCACTCTGTACCAGTTTTAATCTTCTGAACCTATAAAAAATAAGTGAACTACAGAATTAGAAATAAATCTTTGATACTTGCCTTCATTAATATGAATTAATTATGTAAGCAAATGGGAAAATACCATTTTATTGTATTGGGAAGTGTGATATCACTAGGACACCATTTATCGTCATTCTGAAATAGAGATTCACTGATATTCTCCAAAAATCCCAACAGAGCTATGCATAAAATTAGAAAAGATTCTAAATTGTACTTGGAAGTGCAAAATACACTAAATAGTAGAAATTGATGATTAAGTTGGAGAAAATACATTATAAAACTTTAAGACTTATTTTTAAGTGATACTAACTATGACAATGAAATCTATCAGAGAGCTTAGATATAGACCCTGACATATATTGCTCCCTAGTTTTTAAAAGATTCACCATGAATTACTGCTAAAAATTTAATATCAATTCAAAATGTGGTAAAGAAATAAAATATTATTTGGGGATATCAATAATTTTTAGTATAAGGAAATGTCAACTGCAGAGCAAACATAGATTTAATTGTAAATATTAAATTTAAATGATCCCTATGAAAAAAATGAAGAAAAAGAAGAACAATGAAGTAGTAAATATTTTTAATCAATATATAGAAGTCACAGTTTCTTCACACAAAGTTGAAATTTTTCTCCAGGTCTACTATTAAAATAACCCAAAGTATTTAGGGTATTCTTTTAATGAACAAATAAGAGACCAATTGACTAATTTGAAAAAAGGAGTTAGAATGCTGAACAGACATTTTAGAAATGGCAGTATCAAGTGACAGTGCTGTGTAAAATTTTATTCAAGACCTAGGGGAAAGGCGAAATCCAAGATGGTGACTAGAGGGAGGAAGCAGACACCATGAGCTCTGTAAATCAGAGCTCTGTAAATCAGGTTCTGCTAGAACCACACTCAGCAGAAAAAAAACCACCAAGAAGAAGCAAAACTCAGACACCTTGAACCCCTAGCCCATACAAAGTTTCTCCGTGCCACATTGCATTGAGAAAACAGGAGGGCTCCTGCACTGCCAGACACTGACTCCAAAACTACTTTGGAGGCACAGACCAACAGGTGAGAAAATAAGTGGCACACAGCATTCCCACAGCCACCCCTGGGATAAACCAGCAAAACCTCCTGGACAGACTGACTTTCACCCCACAAAAAAAAAACAAAAAAAGAAAGAATTGAATAATAAAAATGAACTGAAAAGGATCATGCAGCAGAAAGGGCAGGGTGCACTGAGTGCACCAGAGAAGGGTGGCAAGGCAAACAGCTGATCCATGTGGGAACTTTAAGTAAATAAAGCCCAGAAAAGTGAATGAGCAACAAGTCTCTGCTCCAGAGAAGGGGGGAGGAGCAAGGAGCTGATCTCCATGCAAACTTTTGGTAAACAAAGCCTGGAAAGGCAGACAGGCTGATAGCACATGGGTGATGAGCTGCTGCCTGAAATAGGGCAGACAGCAGTCCACAAAGCTTGTCTTCTGAACCAATGAGCTACATCGAAATTCAAACATCTCAAAATTGAAAAACAGTCAATAAACCAGCATAATATGCTTACAGCAGAGAGTCAAGTGATGGATCACTGACCTTGCCCAGAGAAAGAGTGTGAGGTAAAGTAACAATCACCCCAATAAACCAACACAGCAAGAACCCAACTCCAAAGCAGGATGGCTAGTGGACCAAAAGCTGATCTCTGGAACCTCAGGACAAGCCACACTTCACTGAGGGAGGAGCTGACTAAGCAGCTGCCACTGAGAAACAGGAAAAAAAGCTGGCAAGTCTCCCCAACCACCAGGTGAGACTAAGACACAGTTTCTGCTTAAATACCTACACCAGGACTGGATGCTGAAGGAGTAACACCAGAACTACTAAGACTGAAATTCTATTCTTCCTGAATCTGGAATTTTTTTTTCTTTCTTTCTAAGTGTTTGTCTTGTTTGCTGTTTTTTTGTCCACCATCTCTCCCTGTTGATTTCTTTGGTTCTCCATTTTTTTTTCTTTCTTTTTCTTTTCTCTCTTTCTTTCTTGGTTCCATTAGTTGTACTATTGTAAGTTAGCTAATACTAAATTACACACAGACCAGGGACAGAAACAGCACCAACTGGAATGATGTGAAGATGAAAAAGGATGGAAACCATTCTCCCCCCAAAAATAAATTAGTCCAAGACTCAGAGGGAAATGAAGAAAATGGATACCCAGTTCCAGACTCCAACAAAACGAAGATAACTACCTCAAGAAACACAAGGAAACTCAAAAGAACACCTTGAAAGAAGAAATCTGGCAAGAAATCACTGAGAATTTCATGGAGATGTTACTAGAGATGGTCAAACAAAACATACAGGAGGCACACAAGAAATTCCAAGACAACAAAAATAAAGAATGTGATAAGACAAAAAAAAAAATGAACTCATAGGAGCCCTAAATAAAAACCAAAGTGAAACAGAGAACAACATAGAGAGATAAATGAATTAAGGTTGAAGATTGACAATATTAAAGAGGAAGTGACCCATGATATGAAAAACCACAGAAAAAAGAATGAAACAGACATACAAAACACAATGGAAGGCTACTCCAGCAGACTAGAACAAACAGAAGACAGAATCTCTGAACTTGAAAATGAAATAGAAATTAAAGGAAAAAGTGAAGAGCTATTAGTCAAACAACTCAAGACCTGTGAAAGGAATATGCAAGAACTCACCAACTCCATCAAAAGACCAAACCTGAGAATCATGGGTATTGAAGAAGGAGAAGAGCTCCAAGCAAAAGGAATTCATAATATATTCAACAAAAAAAACCCAGAAAATTTTCCAAACCTAGAGAACACTATGCCCATTTAGGTACAGGAAGCCTCAGGGACAACAAACAGACCTGACTGATATAGAACTACCCCACAACATATTACCATTGAAACAACAAGCACACCACTTCATGATAAAAGCTCTAAGAAAACTAGGAATAGAAGCAATGTACCTCAACATTGTAAAGGCTATATATGACAAACCTACAGCCAACATCATACTTAATGGTGAAAAACTGAAAGCACTTGCCCTAAAATCAGCAATGAGACAAGGGTACCCACTATCTCCACTCCTATTCAACACAGTATTGGAATTCCTAGCCAGAGCAATAAGGCAAGAAGCTATAATAAAAAGAATACAAATAGATAAAAAAAACCTGTCAAAATATCTCTATTTGCAGATGACATGATCCTATATCTTAAAGACCCAAAAAACTCTACCGAAAATTTCCTAGACTCCATAAACAGCTATGGCAAGGTGGCAGGATACAAAATCCACTTAAAAAAATCATTAGCTTTTCTGTACACCAACAATGAACAAACTGAGAAAGAATATATGGAAACAATTCCATTTATAACAGCCTCAAAAAAAAAATCAAATACTTAGGAGTAAACGTAACAAAGGATGTGAACAATCTCTACACGGAGCACTACAAAGCCCTGAAGAAAGAGATCAAGGATGACTATAGAAGGTGGAGAGATCTCCTGTGCTTATGGATTGGTAGAATCAACATAGTAAAAATGACTATACTACCAAAAGCATTCCACATGTTTAATGTAATTTCCATCAAAATCCCAATGACATTCATCACTGAGATTGAAAAATCTACCCCAAAGTTCATTTGGAAACACAAGAGACCATGAATAGCCAAGGAAATACTCAGCAAAAAGAGCAATTCTGGAGGTATCACAATACCTGACTTCAAACCATATTACAAAGCAATAGCAATAAAAACAGTATTGTACTGACACAAAAACAGACATGAAGACCCGTGGAACAGAATAAAGGACCTGGATATGAATCCACACATCTATGCCCACCTGGTTTTTCACAAAGTCACCAAAAATATATGATGGAGAAAAGACAGCCTCTTCAACAAATGTTGGGAAAAGTGGTTTTCTGTCTGCAAAAAACTAAAACTAGTCCAACTGATACTAGTTGGACTAGTATCAACTTAAAATGGATCAAGGACCTAAGTATTAGACCCAAAACTGAAGTTAGTATAGGAAGGTGCAGGAAACAATATGGAAATAATAGGTGTAGGCAAGGACTTCCTCAATATAACCCCAGCAGCTTAGCAACTAAGAGAAAAGATGAACAAATGGGACTTCACAACAAAAGAAATGGTCTGTAAACTGAAGAGACCTCCCACATTGTGGGAGAAAATATTTCCCAGCTATACATCAGACAAAGGATTGATAACCAGAATATACAGGGAACTTAAAAATCTAAACTCTCCCCAAATCAATTAACCGATAAAGAAATGGGCAATTGAACTAAACAGAACTTTCTCTAAAGAGGAAATTCAAATGGCCAAAAAACACATGAAAAATGCTCACCATATTTGGCCATAAAGGAAATACAAATCAAAACCACACTAAGATTCCACCTCACCCCTGTTATAATAGTTATTATCAAAAACAACACCAACAACAGGTGTTGGTGAGGATGTGGGAAAAAGGAACCCCAATCCACTGCTGGTGGGAATGCAAGCTGGTGCAACCACTCTGGAAAAAAATTTAGAGACTTCTCAAAAATCTTAATACAGTTCTTCCTTATGATCCAGCAATCCCACTCCTGGGGATATACCCAAAGGAATGCAACTCAGGTTACTCCAGAGGCACCTGCACACCCATGTTTATTGCGGCACTATTCACAATAGCCAAGTTATGGAAACAGCCAAGATGCCCCACTACTGACGAATGGATCAAGAAAATGTGGTATTTACACACAACGGAATTTTGTTCAGCCCTGGAGAAGAATGAAATCTTATCATTTGCAAGTAAATGGATAGAACTGGAGAACATCATTCTGAACAAGGTTAGCCAGGCTCAGAAGACCAAGAATCATATGTTCTCCTTCATATGAGGACTTTAGATCTAGGGCAAATACAGCAATATTGTTGGACTTGGGTCACGTGACAAGGGGAGAGCACATATGGGAGGTGTGGGGATAGGTGGAAAACCCAAAACATGAAAGAGTTTGATGTTCCCACTGCAGAGGAACTAATACAGGAACCTTAAAGTGACAGAGGTCAACATGAGAAAGGGATCAGGAACCAAAGTAAATATCAGTTAGAGATGAATCAACTTGGGTTGCTACACATTTGTACATGGAAGCAATGCTAGGAATCTCTCTGTATACCTATCCTTATCTTAGCTAGCAAAAATGTTTTGTCTTTCTTATTATTGCTTACGTTTTCTCTTCAACAAAATTATAGATGAGGGCAGAACAGGTTCTGCTTGGAAGGGAGAGGGGTTGGGGGAGAAAAGGAGGGGGTGGGGGTCAGGAGGGAGAAATGGTCCAGCCAATTCTAACAATTCTTACAGTGAAGGTAAGTTCACTGTGTGCTCATGATTATAGTTAAAATCACAAGTATTAAATAGGAGGAGCAGAGCCTAGAACTCTCAGAGTTTGACTGTAGAGTGTCAAATGACACATTGTCTTTAAAAATCTTAGCAGCTTTTCAGTGTTAGAGGTTTCCCTCCTTAAGTTTTACCCTTTTCACTCTTTAAACAAAAGAAGTTGTTTTTCAAAATGTTGTATTCAAATATTCACAGCAATTGTAATGTTAAGAGCTGAATCCCAGAAAAATCCACATATAAGTATTTTATAAACTTAAAAAAATATGACAAATATTGTACAGGTTAAAGCAGTTTTTGCTACAAACTTTTCTAAAACAACATTTGATTCAAGCATGAGCAGTAGTGATGCCTACATATTCTTTAGCTGTAAGAATGCAAGGCTGTTGAAGAAGAAAATAATGGGTTGTGGATATTTATTCTGGTTGATCAGGCAAAGGTAATATCATTGTGGCTTATTGGAGGCAGAAAAAAATTTTATATACACTGGAAAATGCAAAATACAGAGCAAAAAGATTTAGACTTGCCCAGATGATTGGTAAAGTCACTTGTAGTCAAAACTTGTATAAATAATATGCAGAATGAGAGTAAATAAAGTCTTCTATAATTTGGAAAATATGAAGACTTATATCTATGGGTGGAGCTTTTGAGAATTAATCTGGAATTTTGTAGATAATAAGCAATAGGAAACATTCATTTTAACTATACCTTCATCTTTTATGTAATTCAATAGCTATCATGCACGTACCTACAATTCTATTACATTTTAAAATAAAATAAATCAGCTTTCTATTTCACTGACAAATAATATAAAATGATTATAATAGACTTTAAGGTCTGAGACAATTTGTATGGTAATTTATGAGTTCTTACTTTCTTAAAGAAAACCATTGTGTGGCTTCTATAATATGACAGCCATCACTACTTTACAACTAATTGACTGAGTCTCAACAGAACATCCACTCTTTTTAGAAACTGGCTAAATATGAAATATAGTATAAAGAAAAATTGTCACTGTGAGCATTGACAAGGTGCTCTTGTTAAAACCTTGATAGATTTGGGCTGTGACCTTTCACTTTCCAGGTATTTTGTTCCATTCTGTAAGTACTTCATCTTTGTGGTTTATTTTTCCCTAACTTTCTGTCTTTTTTATTTCATTTCCCCTGCTTGTCTATCTTAATCTTGTTTTTTGTACCTTGCTATGTCTCATCTAATTTTTCTCATCTTTTCTCCATTCATTTGAAATTGGTGCTATCCATATATATGAGTGCTAAAAATAAGAAAATAAGAAAACACATGCATTATAGCTTTTAATAATATGCATATGCACATATAATGTGTTGATGAAACAAATAAGACCTACCAGAAAGGCAAATACATGTTGTTGGAGGAAAACATCCTTTTCAGCGCTCTACACCATCCTAAACAAGATTATATAAAGATCGTCAACAAAGAAAAGAGAGAAATAGAACACGTGCTGTGGAATTTTTCGGTCACCAGGCTGTTAATCAACATTAAACCATCCTTCTCCAGATACAGGCATTGGTAACTGCTTGCATAACAAGGACTGGTAGCTGTAGGAAAAAGAACAATGTTCCTGCTTAGATAAATTTAGAAGTTTCAAATGCTAAATTTTTTGAAATAATGGTTTTGAAGTCTGAAGTGTATTCATTAGTCTGTAATGAATTGTGTATTTCACTTTAATTGATATCTTTGGAAGAAATGATTTATATTAGGCAAACATCCACATGGAAATACTGACAATTATGTCTAATAATATCTCCAGCATAAATTTCAAGTCATGTGTGACATTCAGTTTCTCAGTTAAATATATTGCAGATTTCTTAGAAAATATATTCCCTGGTTGTTTCTTTTGTCTGCAATATGTAGAACAGCCATCATGGCAAATATGAACAATTATGTTCTAACACTTAATCCTAATTCTCCAAAAAATGCTGTTGTTTCCTGGGAAAAATAACTCTCTTGAGTAAGTAGATCCTACGGAATCTTAATCCTCTTTCTATGTGAAGTGGGAAGCATTTAGAAAGTTTTGAGTAGAAGAGTGATATGCTAAGACATATTTTTAAAAGTTCTTTCTGCATGCCACACTGACAGCACACTAAGAATTGGAAGAAAAAGAAATACAAAGAGTTTGTGGATGATTCTAGTTGAAGGAGAAGACTACGGAACACAAAGGTATCCAGAAGCAGGGTGAACAGGGATTACTGGTTGATTGTGTGGGAGACACCAAAGAATGAGACACATAGAAATATTACTGGTCGTATGAGTGCAGCGATGTCATTTACTGAGAAAGGGAATGAATAACAGAAATCTACATGGCTTGAGTACAGTAATGATGCCAACAGAGAGCTGGTGGGTCACGCAATTGCTGGATTTTAATTGGCTCAGTTCATGCTGATACCCAGTGAAGTACCTCTAGAACCTTTCTTATGCTGGAGACAGGAAGAACTTAAGACATATAAAGTGTGCAGTGTCTTCGAGAAAGGAAGCTCCAGTAGAGAATCCCAAAGAACTTCAGTACTAGGAAATAGTCCTAAAATAAGAATCAAGTAAGAAAATATGGTGATGCTAGAGATGGGGAGGGAAAGCAGAAGAGTATAAAGTCATAGAAAAGCAGGTATAAAAATGTGACTTTAAGAATTTTAGTTTTTGGTAAACTAAGGGAAAAATGGTGAAACTAATACATTCTAAAATATAATATGAACACTGAAAATACTACCAAAAGATTGATGAATATTTGTAAAATTCTTGAGTAAAAATAGATTTTCTAAATAGGATATAAAACTCTGATATTTTGTAGGAAGTAAGAAACAGTGGGCCAGATACCTATGGCTCAAACCTGTCACCCGAGCTACTTGGGAGAGTGAGATATGGAGGATCTGGGTTCAGGCCAGCCTATGAAATAGTTCATAAGACTCCTCATGTCCAAAATAGCTAGAGCAAAATGGAATGGAGGTGTGTCTCAGGTGGTAGAGCACCTACTTTGCAAGTGTGAAGCCCTAACTTCAAACCCTAGTACTACCGAAAAGATTCAAATAAAGACTTGCAGGACTGGGGGCATGGGTCAACTGGTACAGGACTTGCCTGGCAAGCTCTAGGCCCTGAGTTCAATCTCCAGTACCATAAGCAAAAAAAGAAAATAAAAAGAAACAACCCTCTTAATACTTAAAGATAATGTTTGGAGCAATAATAATGGGAAAGAATGATGTCTAAATATGGATTACAGGCACACAAGTGAAAATGAAAATAAGCTTTAACATTAGAAAAGAACAAATGCTACTTGTTTATGAATGAATACTTGTTTAATTTTCATTACCAAATAAATTAAATAAAAATGAGGAGAGAAAAAATAATATTTCAATATTTGAAATTGTGTGGAGACATATTAATTTAATATTTATAGTCATATGCACTGTTAAAACCTTTTGGAGGAGTTTTAGCAATTTGTATGAAAAACACTTAAAATATACAGGACCTATCCTAAAACTCAGAATTTATTTAGGTTTGTAACGTAGAAACCTCACGAACACTTACGTAAAATAATGTATCTCATATATTTTACATTCACTTATTATCTATTTATCATCTACCATCTATCATATCTATTTACATTACCTAGTATTATATATATTGATTGATTATGCTTTTTCATAAATGATGAATCTATATTTATCATTTTATAATCAACATTCTATATCAGAAATTTAGTGAATATATGCAAACCTAAGCAACCATTTCACATTTTACTGAAGTCATTCACGGTGTGGATAAATTGCTCTATAGAACATCTTTGATGTTATTATCAACTACATGAAGCCTGTATGAGCTAACAGGTTTAGAATGAGGCATATTTTTTTTTTTACTTTACAAAATACTTATGGCTATGATTTTAGTCATATACAAAAGAAAATACACAGATGTGTGGCTACTAATTTGCATCAATATTATGTCCAATGACAGGTCTAAAGTTCGGTGCAAAATAATTTTCCCAATAACAGTCACTGCAAAGTATAGTTTACAACTTAATTTCATTTGTCCATCTTATCTGATTGGCATGCTTATAATTATTACTACAATGGAACAGCTTCTCATAGTCATTCACTTCTTTCTGGGTCAAGAAGTTAAATGTATTCATTGTTCTATGGCTTGGTATTCAGACTGTTTAGCAAGGTTTTTCATGGGAAATATATGTATGTATTGACAAAACTCTATCCAGAGCTTTCTCTGTAATCATGAGTTTAAACATATTCACAAGCTTAAATTATATACGTCTATTGATTTAGATATTTTGCTAAAATAACATCAGTATTTTTATATATCTATATTAAGGTATGGGTATGTATAGCTATATAAATATATAAGGATCTATATCCAACTCCACTTAACTATCTATCTATAATTATTGATTTAAATTGAATGTTATATCAATGAATGGAAAAACAGTAGTTAAAACTATGTAAGATATCTGAGTATAAATTCTTAATAACATGATCTGTCTTCAGTGTAGAAGTGGGAGGTGGACTTAGTAATATGAAAACAAGAAGACTCATAAAATTAGCTATTAAAATTCATGTGACTTCATCACCTCTTTAAGAAAGTCAAAATGTTTGCTTGACCTGTGAATTGTGACCCCAGTGAATTTCTGCTGCACTTGTGAGAGAGAAAATTAGCAATCCATGCTATCACTACACACCACAGCTGGTGCAAAAGGATAGTGAGTCCTCAAAATCCACAGTCTGTTAGGGAGAAAAATCAAGGAAATGGAATCATTAATAGATACTGAAATATGAAATCATTTTGACAATGATACATTCTTTGGGTACAAAATAATAGCCGTAAACTGCAGTAACTGAGAGGGAACAGAATAGGTTTGAGGACTCTGTAGGGCATTTATGTGTTTCTGGTTTTTGCTTCAGTCTTCCTTATTACAGTTTCTCTAATTCAGACTGCTGGAGTGTGTTACTACCACCCTTTCATGGGATGTACCCACAGGTGTTTGGTTAAAGTCTCAGCCTCAAACCTGGCAATGTTTAAAGCCAAATACAGTTTATTTAAACACTGGCTGTGGTTTCCATCCTTAAAATGAAAACCCCTAACATGACAGACACACATTTAGTTTTGTGTGTGATTCTATATGAAAGTGCCAAGTTTTTATTAATATGTTTTATAGAAATTAGTGAAATCGCAAATTTTCCTTAAAATAATGAATAAGTCAAACTTACAAGACCAAAATCTTATAGAAATAAGTGTAAGCAACTGAAAATTTTCTTGGCCTTCTCACAATTTTCCATTGCATCATCTCCTTCTTCCAGCAAATTCATGCACTGGGAAGCGAGGGTAAACTGTTTGATATTAGGAAGGTGTAGGAAATACAAACACGATGTCTACGTTAAGTTCCTGGGAACACTCACGACCCAACCTTACTGTGGATAGCTCAGCAGCAAGAGAAGACAGATGTGTTAATGTCAAGCTCGCATTTCTTCATCTGTGTTCTTGATGTTTCACTCTGGTTTAATCTACTTGTGGAGCTGTTAAGGCAACTAATACATTTTCTTTGAAAAAGTTAGGTTTTGTTTGTGTTTAACTGCAATTTTAGAATCCTGTTTGTCCTCTAAAAATCTACATACTATTAGCCTAAATGTCTGAAGTAAGATATTATTTTTCTACTTCAGAGCAAATGAGAAGTACCTGAAACATATTCTAGCCTTTAGTCTGATTAGCTATAATGTTCTGACTTGCTTTATTTTGTAACATTATATGTTTAGGCGGAGTATATGTGAATAGGATCAACTCAATATGATTATGCTTTTTTTTGCTTTTTTTGACAGTATGGAATTTGAACTCAGGGCCTTGTTCTTGCTAGGTAGGCACTCTGCCATTGGAGCCATGCCTCCAATCAGCTTTGCTTTTAAGTTATTTTTCAGGTAAGGTCTCTGTGCACAGACTGGCCTCAAACTGGAGTGCTCCTGTCTATGCTTCCTGCATAGCTGAGATTACAGATATGGCTCTTGCCCAGCTGCTTTGTTGAGATGGAGTTTTGGGAACACTTTACTTGGGCTAACCTCAAAATACTACTTTTCTGATTTTTTTTAACCTCAAACAAGCTACCCAAGTGCAAATGTGAGCCAATGTGCTCAGCTGTCAGATTTTTATTTCCTGAAAAAGGTAAGAAAGTAATAGGAAAATCTGATATACTATGTTAAAGGTAATATATTTTAACAAATATGCAAATATGTGAAACTTTGAGAAAATCTTTGAACAGTATTTAGTGTAATATTTACATACTTAAATGCTCAAATATATATTTGTAACTTATATAAATGGTTTTAACAAAGATTATGTATATAACTCTTTATTTTGTCATGATGAAGGCTTGTATTCAAATTGTATACCAAATCACTTCTAAATTTTATTGCAAACTCGGTACTTTTAAATTCTGTTGTAGACTGAATCAAAATTACTGAAGGCAAGTATCAGTTGATGAGCTAGTTAGAGAGAATTCCCATGGCGATGTTCCTGAGGAACAGGTGTGGGCTCACTGGGAAGTGAGCACTTCACTGTTCCCTAAAGTTACAACTGGCTGCAGATTCTTAGGGTACAGGGCTGACTGGCGCATTTGCTGTACTCCATGTTGACCACCGATTAGAGGAGGTCATTTGACTCAGTAGCTTAGTGTTCGTACTTGTGAAATAGCGCTTCTCCTGAAGAAGGGATTGATTAGAAATGGCTACGGCCTTTGTTTTTGTGTTATTCCACACTGACCCAAATTGTTTTGTGTCAGAAAATGGAGGTAAATTTTCCCCCTTAGATTGTCACAGGTACAAATAATACCCCATCATTCTTAAACTTCCATATATTATCGAGTGACCTATAAGTCATTGAAGTTCATACTCGTCACCTATCTTCAGCCTCTTTCCAACATTCACCACAGCCACCTGCATGATATTAAAAAGGAGGGAGGAGGGAGGAGCCTGGAATTACACCAGGACCAGTGGGGCAGATCACCAAGTCACAGCAACCTTGCTTCTTACATGGTAATTACCGAAAGAGACTTGACATCTTAGACTATTCTTAAGCCTGTTGTCACAGAAAATCATTCCTAAGAATGCAAAGGCCAAATATAAAAACTTTAAAAAGTGTGAGGAAGGAAAGAATGAAGATGCTGTTAGAAATTTCTAGTAATCCTCACAACTCAATTTTCCTCTCCTTTCCTCAATCAGAGCTAGGGAGTTAGCTTGAATCACATGCGTATGATCAGATGGATTGCAGTTTGGGTAGCAGAGACCTTACTGAGGCGTTTTTCCCAATTAGAAGACCTGTCACTAAATAATATGCCTACAGAATAGAAGACTAAATCTCTCTTACTCTTGGTTTGTGAATAAAGCATATGCACGAGCCACCTCATGGGTTCATAATGGACATATATGTCAGGTTTCAGATAAACTTTTATAGTGGCAATCCATTGGAGTTCCCTACATTCCAACAATCATTTCACTTATTTTTGTTTTGAAGCAGAGTCCCAATATATAGCTCAGTCTGACCTCGGACTTGTTATGCATCCCAGGTTAGCCTCAAATTTGCATTCCTCCTGCCTTGTCTCCCCACTGCTTCCTCACCACCATGTGCAGTTAAGTCTTCATATTTATACTTGTTTTCTTGTAAATGTGGCATAGTATGACCTATGATGACCAGTGTAGACAGTATTATTAATGACTCAGCTGAGTATTTAATTGTACCAGATATTTTCTGTCAAGTCAGAAATTGTGGTAGGCAGAATTTTAGGATAACCCTAACATTTGCACTTTCTGCTGTATACTCCTCTAATTGTTTGCTGTATACACCTGGATATTTTAGGATATCTATCCAGGCTTGGACTTCATGTAATTTGTTTGATAGTGTTTATTATAGTGAAAATGGATCTATTTGGGCATTTTTGCAGTTTTTTAAAGACTAAAGCACACTGATCCTTAAATTGCAAAGCATGTGATGTTCGTTAACAGTACACTGGAGAAAATGTGACAATTAAGTTCAATGACTTGTCTAAAATGTTAACGAAGAAATAGCAAAATAAATATTTGAGCAAATGCAACTTTAGCATGACACACCCTCTACTAAATTGCAACTTCTCACTTGCTGTTACTCCATAGAACATTATACAATATCTTTAAAGATAATTTTCTGTAAAATTTTAAGCTGCATATGCAATTAATATACAGTATGAACATTAATAAACCCTTTTTGAATGGTAAGCATTGTGGCTTAAACTTTAAATAACCCACACAGAGTGATTTTGTAATAATAAAATATTTTAAAACCACAATTTTCCAGGGTAATTGTGGTGACACTAGTCAGTTCTATCCAGAGTAACTGCATCTTGCAATAAGTCACCATTCAACTATTCTTGCTGTCAGACTGCAGTAAAACACAGCCATCCTTCTAAAGGGCAAAGACCAGTAGAATCACTGGTAGGACCAAGAGCAGATGCACATAAGCATACAACTTTCTCACATTCTGTTTTTAAAAATTCTTTTTCTGTGCCTTATATTATCCGAGCATGCAGTTAACTATGCTGCTTTAATGCCAGGCAATTCTCTAAGTCCAGGTTTGCATTAATTCTGTTGTAAACTAAGAGCCCAACAACAGAGGAGGTTGTTAGATGGGGTGTGGGCGATTTCTGGTCATTGCAGCCCTTTGCAGTCCTCTTTTTGAAAACAGCTCCTATTAAACTCACTGTGCTCATCAGGCCACACGTAAGGGAGCCATTCTGTGGGCTGTTCCCACCATCCCAGTTTGGGGACAATGTTTCTGTAATGTCTTCCTGGGAAAATCACACAACAGTAACATACTTAATCATTTTGGAGTTTACATGATAATCAACCATATTTCATTAAAATAAAATATAAAAACTATATTCAAAAATTTTTAACTTTCAGAATATTTAAATTAGTCAAGCAGTAGTTTCAAATAGTATATATTTCAGTAGTGTAATTGTTTATGAAATTCATTACTATTGGCTTTAGTACATGACACCACTCTTGTAGCTATCAGACATTTAGCATCTATGAGATTAAATTTTATGAAAAGAGTAAGAGGGTCAACCCAATTCCATAGGTTGATTATAAGGTGCTTCACTTCTGGTAAGGAATCATAGATCATTATATATTAATTTTATATACATCATTAAAGAGGTGGTAACATGCAGTAAATTCCTTGGTATGACAACTTAGCTAGAGATAATTCCTAAGTTTAGATGAGGAGGCCATGATAAGTAATGGGTTGTTTTAAAGTATATAGGTCAGTACCAACAACATCTCAAAATCTGTGTATTACAAATATTCATGTGATCAAAATGATGCATTCAATGATGTGTCAAAACCTGACTATGAGGAAAACATGTGATCTCGTAATATATAAATTTGTGACCTTTGAAATATATTAATATGCAATATATTTCTTTCTTGGTAAAGTATACTTATGCTTTATTAATAGCTTAATAAAATTCAATGCATAGTACTTTGAATATACATTTGACTGAATAGTTTATTAGTTTAACATTAACAAAAATAAGAATTGTGAAAAACTATGGATGTCCCATTATTTGAATAGTTTTATCAAAAAATATAAAATTTTAAATTAGATGAAGATTTACAGAAGATTACAGTATTTCCAATTTTTCATACCTTCCTAAGCAAGGAAATACTTCAGATTTAAGGGTTAGACTCCAAAAAGTATCATTTAAAAACTTTTATGAAAGATAATGAAAACTATAATTTGAAAGTAATAAATAAGTAAACATATTATAGCAAGTATATATTTTATTTTGTTTATATGTATATGTATAAATGGTAAGTATAAAATATATATGTTATACATAAACATAAAAAAATACATACACTAATTTTATAAAATACTTTAACAAAATGTTTATAACTTTAAGAGCAAATTTAATATTAACACCAATCCCTGAAGATAAACTTTACATAATGGTATCATTGAACAATATGTGATCCAACTATAAATTATTAACTTTTTTTTCCCTGAAGATACTGGAGTTTGAACTTGGGGTCTTATGCTTATTAGGCAAGTGCTCTACCACTAAAGCCATGCCCCTCACCCTATTAAATGAAATCATTGCTAAGAAATAAGGAAGTAAAATAAAAAAATAAAAATAGGAGACTTGGGCTATGCTCAGATTGAAGATGAAAACTAAAATTATTCAAAAATATGAAATTGTACATTGGAAAGTATGAACCATTGAAATTTACTTTTATCTCATCAAAATTAAATTAAATTAATCATTTAATATCAAAATCTCAAACAGTGAAAAGACAAGTCAGAGTATAATGGGGACATATTTTAACACTCAATAATAAAGCCCAACGTCCAATTTTTATAAAGTTAGCAACACATATTAGAAAATGCTCCAACAAAAGGATGTATGGATGCAATAAGCCCATGAAAACATAGTCAACATCTTTAGTCACAAGGAAAATGAAAACTGAACCAACTGTGGTAACATTACTGAAATAGTTAACATTTAAGATTTGCAAAATCCTGCATTTGTGTGAAACGATAAAATTCTCAAACATCACTCAAGGGAAAGCCAAATGGTAAACTGCTCTAAAAAATGTTTTGCTGAGTTCTTTCAGTGTTAAATATACACTTTCCTTCAGATCAGCTATTTTACATTCAGGTAATATTCAAGGAACACACACACACACACACACACACACATATTAGTTCACATGAAGACATTTACTTGAATTTTTTGTAGGCGTATTCGTGGAAGCAGAAAGTGAAGAAAAAATAAAACAGCAAGAAATACTATCAATCTATCACTGGATATATACATAAAGGAATGCCCATAAAACAGTGTTCAACAATAAAAGCAACAAATTTCCTACATAAAACCAATAGGGATTAATCACACAGCAATGATAATCAAAGAAACAGAAAACTCACAGCTATAAGAAATTCTCCTGAAAGAAAAATTTTCAGAAAATGCAAAAGTAAGTCCACTGTCAGAAAGAAAAAGAGGTGATGTCAATGTAGACAAGTGACTGGCGGTGAAGGGACAGTTGGGAAGTTTATAAATTATAGAAATATTCTGTGTTAAGACTGAGAAAATTTATCTAATGGTATATTTTATGTTGTTAATTTTCATGCATAATATTTAATAATAATAATAATAATAATAGGGCCAGATTATACAAGCTAGAATCAATACAGTGGAGAAGTCAACGTAAGGAAATCAGTTTATTTATGTAATTATCATTCCTAACCTGTAGGTTAATAAAAGTGCACATTAGTGATTCATTTGTGTAACTTTTCCTTCTGCCACCATTTCAGGATGATGTGAGTAATAGCTCCCTGTCCAAACAATAACTCCTCTTAAGATCATAAGCTATTAACCAAAGGCCATCGGATGGCAGAGAAAAGAAAACTGTGTAGAAGCCACTTGCCAAGCAATTATGACACGGATCAGATTACAAGGTCAGTCTTACCACACTGGATGTAATTTCAACAGAATTTACGAGCACAGAATTGCAGCTGACTCCCAAGTCTCACTTCTTTCCATTGTACCTCCTCAGCCCCCAAGGTAATATTACTGGGATATTTATATATAACTCTACTGTTGCACAAGTTTGTTATGGTGATATAGAATATACTACCCATATAGTAATGTATACCAATTCTATTTTCAGTTATATTGTTCTACATGTATGTATTTATACAGCTTATTTATAAAAACTTTGTACGCACTTATGGTTATATATGTATATGTCAAATATATGTATGTACATGTTCATAAAATCAGTGTGAGGTGCTGATGGGAAGAGAAAAGGCCAGCAACACTGTCCTTATCCATGTTTCCCTGGGCAGACAGAAAGAATTCTCCAGGAGAATGACCACAAGGACACATCCTCACTTAGGAAACAGAAAAGGTTGTGTAGCGGGTCTACACGATGACAGACAACTGATGATATGCTTAATGAGACCTGAGGTCCCTTCCATAAGTTACACCTTAATGCAAACACTACATGCTTAGAAACTGTTAGTTCTTTAAGAGCCACAGAGGAACACCAAGTCACTATGAAGGAGAGAAAAAAAAAAGACACGGATTATTGATCTTGCAGGAGACAGTCCTGGTGCTCTTTGTTTTACGAGAGCATGTGATGATTCGCAATGCAAAGGCAGGTCCTGGAATGAGCTGAATTATTATGCAAAATATTGTTCAGCAACACTTTTGCTGTGACTCTGAAGGAGCCAATGTGTGATTACACATTGGACGGGCTCAGGGTTTTAAGTGCTGAGATATGAATCCTCCATTTTAGTTAATGTTGATTGTCTATTTTTTGCTGTCTTTAACCTTGTGAGGGAAGTCATGGAAGCAGTTTTTCATATTCCTGTATTTGCAAGACAGCGAGAGACAGCTGAGAACATAGCCAAAGTAGTAAATCGCCTGCTGGGAAATGTGAGATCCTGAGTTCAAACCCCAGTGCTGCCAAAACACCAGCAACAACCAACAAAACAATGAGAAGACAGAGAGAAAGAAAAAGGCATCCATAATGTATGGGGAACGAATGACATTAAGTATCACGGGGAAGAAAAATTCCAGACAGAATCTTGATTACATCGGGAGAAAGGATGAGGAGAATGTAGCTGAGAATGCTTGCAAGATTGACAGTGTGTCCTTGAAGTGTCCTTTGAAACTGCTTCTCTGTACACAGAGCAAGGTGGAAAGGAGAGGGGCTGTCTGAAGTAATACTTTTATATGAGACAGTTTTCCATTGAGTAACACCAGTGCGCTTTTAGTGGCAAGGTACCATTGTGTCTGCAAGACACTGATGCTGTTCTTCTGACAAATTGTTTACATTTAGTATTCAGTGAAACACGCTTGGTGTAATTGCTGAAGGTTGCTTTCAGGCAGAGAGGTAAAGAGAGACTTGTTAACTACGTGGCATGACATAAAGAATGCTGGACCAGGAACATGGTCAAATCTGTAGTATCAGCTACTAAGTAGGTAGAGATCCAGAGGATCTTGGTTCAAGGTCAGCCCAGGTAAGAAAGGGTAATGAGACCTTATCTCAAAGATAAGGGAGATATGGCAGCATTCATCTATAATCCCTTCTAATTAGGATGCAAAGGTAGAAGGATCAAGGTCTTAGGCCAGCCCAGGAAAAAATGTACAAACCTTATCTAAAATATAACTGAAGCATAGTAGCAGAGTGCTTGCTTAACAAATGCAAGACCAGGTTGAAAACTCCAATACTACCAAAAGAAAAAAGGTATGTTAATGTTTAGGAAAAAATTTCAAGGGAAAATAGAAAATTAAATATAGTTGAGAGAAGTGATTACTTTACTGTTACATTATATTATATATTCTAGATTGCACTGAAAATTAATCTTTAATTACTCTGAAATTTTTATAGTTTTACTGTAATTTCAATTACAATATTCTGTGTTGCCTAATACAAAGCAAATTCCAATCCAAGGAACAATAATGCACACACGATCTAAAGAATTTTGATTTTCTGATTGTCCATATAATTAATATGATAGATTTTTCTTGTTATCATATTTTCTGAAATTGCCGATTATTATAAAGTGAGGTATTTGAATTCTTGTAAATCAGATGTTACAAAGGGAAATATGAAATAATAACATTTTGATTCTTTTCTAATTTATGTATAAAGACAATTTTTGCTGTGTCATTAATGTTGAGAAATTTGATCAACACAGGCAATTGGATTGATTACTAATAAATTCACTTACTTATCATTTTCATATGTTTGTGCATTACTTGATATTTTTGTTGGGCAGTCACAAATCACCCAGATATTTACTTTGATGTATCTAAAATAATTATGTTATCAATTTTCTTTATCCTCAACAATCACATCAATTATACTAGGAAGCATACATTACAGGTGAGATGCATACCTATAACCATTCAAAGAATCCTAGAATGTTTAATAATTACACATGACATTTTCAAGTTTTCAAAGCAAGAAATTCCACAGAATGTGTCCAAGGAGATGAATAAATTTTAATAAAAAGGAGGAAGACTCTTTTTTAAGAGCCATCAAAGAAACAGGGCAGTAGCATTGCTAGGTGGCTTTCATAGTTTCTAGGAAAGGTCACATTCTGACTTGCGCTGTTATTTTAAAAATATAAAGTGGGCTTTAGAGAGGATAATTAGCTGAAGGGAAATACATAAAGTAGCAGGGGATTTTATATCAGAAATTCACATGAAGCAAGTTTTCAATGCTATATTCTAGAGTTCATAGCCAACACAGTTAATTTAATGAATAGACAATAAATCAGTATTTTAATATAAGGTTATATAAATTATTTAAGAATGTATTTTCAACAAGAAAAAGAGAAAAAGAAACACATCAATTGCCTATCCCTTACGATATTGTTGATTATGCCATTTATTATAATTTAATAAGTTAGAAGATATAAAATTGGATAATTGTATAGTTTTTCATGGCTTACTTTATCTTAACGTATAATAATAGATCTAACATCATAATCAAACAGCAATTAGACCTCCCTATTAATATCTCTAAGACCCTCATTGTAATGGGAGAGCACTTGGTGAATGATAAACTTCTTAATTTTATTTCCTCTGTTAATAACTAAATAAAAGGTTGTTACGTTTCTAGAGATAGTTTAATGACAATTCTTAATGCTTCTCTTTCTTGAGAGGGTAAAGATTGTGCTTTTCAGATGAAAACAAGTTATTATTAAATGCTTTTTTAATATAACAAAATAATAATAAAACTACATACCTATGCACTATATTTTCTTTGCTATATAATGACATAAATTTCCTTTTGAGCTTACAGGCCATTAGTAGCCTGTGATCTAAAGGGTTTTGAGTTATCAGCCTGAAAATCTTCACAACAGTTGAATGACTTTTTGAAAGGTGATTTTTATTTTATAGGTTAAAAATGTATTGTAAAAATAGGGTAAGTAGAATTTTAGACAAAAAATGTCAACTACTTATGTAAAACAGATTTATATGCAAGAAAGCAAACAAACCATTATGGGAAAGGAAAATAAAACACAGATGTGTCAGTTTCATAGCAGTGTTTTTTTTTCTAAAATGTAACAGGATACTAACATCTAGTTGTCTCGACAAGCATGAAGATGGAACACACACGGTTTATAAAACCAAGGGAGATCAAGGTAGTGACAGGAAGGTTACTGAAGGCATATCGTGAAGGCAGGGTGGCATTTCCTCGGGGAGCTGGTGAGGATCCCACCCTGTCTGAATTTTAGAAGATCTCTTCAGTGATTCATGTGCACATTCAGGGTCCAGTTGCATGAGTAGCAAAAGTTGCCAGTTTTTTAAAAGAAAATCATTTTTATTTGTATTGACATACACACAGATACAGAAAAGTAGACGTAATACATCACTGAATGCATCAGCACAGAGTGTACAAAACAAAAACAATTAGACAATTACTGACAGCCATCATCATTCTCCCTTCCAGCCAAAATACCACCAATGGGAACTTCCATCCTGACTTCTAAGGAATAGATAATCTTGCTTATTTTCATACTTCATATACGAAGCACAGCATAAAATACTCAATAGAATTCAACTCTAGCACACAGTTCAGATTGGAAATCTGTTTCAACCTACTGGCTGATGACATGATAAAATACATAATATTCATTAATAAATATTTTAGTATATGCATCTTGAAAAACATACATGCAAAGTTTATTAAATAAACGTGAGTTGAATTACTTGGTTCTGTGGTAAGTTGCATACTCCAAAGATGTATGGACATAATAACTATCATGAAATTTTCTCAAAATAATTGACTACAAAATATTGTTGTTATAGTGTCAATGTGTACATTCTTATCAATTTAACTCCTGAAAATTATTATGTATGCTAATTTGTATCTACTGTACCTTGTTATGTCTACAGCATTTGAGTTTTAAAATATAATTCCTAAATCACTTAAAAGTGAAGCAATTTAGGGAGGCTGGAGTCATGGAATACAGACAGACATATCCATTATCGATTATTTCTTGATTTTAAAAAAGACTCTAGTAAAAAAAAATTTCACGTAATTAATAGTGCTGCAAAAAATTAAGAAAAGTTAAAAATAACAGTAACTGTTTTTAAGTTATCAAAAGAAGACTTAGTGCTTGCATGCTGAGTAAGTTATTTCCTGAGTCACAAATGCATACACACAAGCTTTTCTGCCAGAGAGCTTTATTGAACACTGAATGGAAATCCTATTCATGGAGCCAAAGAGTGAATTCATTTCACATAATTAAATGAAAGTACAACTTGATTTTGGTTGTAGAAATGCCACAAGTATCTGTAAATAATTTACACATTTATGAAATGTGTAACAAAAAACAGGGAAATGAATACAGAAAAGGCAACATCTTAGTAAAATAATCAAAGTTACCTTCCTGAGAATGTGTGCTCAAACCCATGCGGTCCAACTAGGGAAAGAAACCAATTTAATTTTTGTGAGTTTCTCAAATAAGTGTTCAGATTATGTTGTAGCTGTCTTTTGAAGTTCTGAGCACACATCATGGGTGTTCTCTATGGTATACATGTTACATCTTGGGGAGATTAAGTATGTATGAGAAGTTTATCACTTATTTTTCACTTAAAACGTTACTCAGAAATATCCAATATTTTCCATGGCATTGTCGCTTGCATATCTGTGATGTGCTTTTAGGGGCTCATTTATTAAGAATCTTTTATTAAAGTTGGCAAAATCTTTGCCTTATCAAGGCAAAAATTGACTCTTTGAGTGTACTTTTCTTTCTTCAAACATCAAATAACATTTGTTCAACTGTATCAGTCCATAATTTAAGAAAAATTTTCAGGAAAAATGAGTTTGACTGTTTTGCTTATCTAAAATGAAAAGATTTCATCTTAATACTTTGCCATATTTTAATAAAGCTAAGAAATTCACATGTTTGTACTTAATACAGGGGTGAGAATGTAAAGCAAAATGTTCTAAACCAGAACGACAAGAGTGATGAAGCATATATAATTTCCCAAAAAGTGTAATTAATGTAAGGACTTGTAAATGAGTTGAGAATTAAAGTTCTTTGAGTGTTACTGAAATACTTTTGAGTACATCCACAATATGCATCAAACAGTGCACATTTCAATTGTTTTTTATGTTGTAATGTCTCAATAAAAGATGCAAAACTACACATGTTAGTTCAAAAATAGACCTTCTAAAATCACTTCCAAATGCATTAGTTCATATTCAACTTTAAAAGGCAAGGATATTTTTTAAGTTTTCTTCTGAAATAATGGCTGCACAAACAGGAATGTGAATATGTTACCAAACTAATGCATAGCAAAGCTAATTTTAGAATTAATTACAAAGTAATAATCACTATTGTAGTTATTGTATTGCATAACTATTGTTATTATTAGTGTAACATTGGCAAAAATTTCATGTAATACTTCTCATCCTAAACTTAAGAAGAATTGTTCTAATCCTGCAAAGTGTATGTTTTTATGAGAAAAATGGATATGTTGCATTTAATAATACTTTGCACAATTGAAAGCCTTGGATATGTTTTATGTCTATATATTTTTAAATAATTAATCATTTATTTATTATTCATCTCTGCATAGGTACACAACAGAACTGGTAGGTAGATTTAGAGTGAGAATTATAACGTCAGAATTTTGCTTAGCCATGTGACATGTCTTTCCATCTTAACACAGCATTTTGCACTGAGAAAAATGTTAAGTATATTTTAAATGCCAAATTGTATAATATATAGTAGCAATTACACATTTACTTGTACTCTAAAGTGTGTCACATACCTGAATTGCCACCTCTGGAAACCTTGTTCCTTATCTCTTTGATCAGATGCCAAACTTTTTCTGTTAGACTTTTAAAATACCTGAAATACATTTTATGGCATACATGGAAATGAAAATAAAAAAAGAAAAAGGAAAGAAAGTAGTTTTCCATAACTAAATGTATGCAATGTAATAAAATATAAATATATTTTATATATTATATATATTATATAAAATAAATATAACTATATATTTAATTACCATGTATTTAATGAAACACATCAAGTTTAGGTAAATGTATGTAATATATAGAATAAGTATGTACTCAAACAAGAACATATGCATACTATAATATATTATTTTGATTTTACCCCATAGTTAAATATGAATCTTTTGTAAAATCATTATCCAGTGTTGGATGTAAGGGGAACCTGCCAGGTAAATATATTGAAGTTGGTTCATTAATTGCAGGCAGTTTTTGGTGTCATCACGCACAATCATCTTAATTTCATTTGCACACTTATCCTACTGTCTTCTTATTCAGTATTTCCTAAAACACTGTAGGATAGGAACAAAATACATGCTCTGTTCATGGATGAATAATTAAACATCTGACAAAAGAATTGGTGGTTCAACAAACTGCCCTATAAATGAAATTCTTGCGCTTTTAATGTGGAACTTGAGGTGGTTGAGCCAGTGGCTGAACTTGATTTTTTTTTAATTGCCCTGTTTCCTTCAAGTCAACACGGGCTATGGATTTGCACAATTTTGGACTGCTGCTATCTTTTGCTTAGTGGATTATCCTGAGACTAGTGGATTTTTTTCCTTTGTCCCTGCTGCATATTATAGCAGGTGCCCCATATGCTTGAATCCCAGAAAAAATTCATTCCATACCTGACCTAATACCATCATCAATGCACTGCCTCTGCATATTCTTTTAGTGCAAAAATTGTTGTGGGGCAGAGGACTGACTATCAGCTCTTGTCATGAAGCCTAAATCTTATTCATATCCTGTGTGCCCAAGCCTTTTCAACACTTTTGTCTTTTTCCTCTTTATGCTGCTTGACTGTGATTAATAGCCGTGTCATCTCAGCTGCTCACTACAAGGGAATCACAGGTTGCAGCTGGGTGTCAATCACATTAAACAACAAGAAAAACACAGCACAACCACAACAATAACAATAACTGTAGAATCATACAAGCTAGAGTCTCTTGCTTTCACTTGGAGCTTTCATTTTTTAAATGGAAAATTGCTAAAAGTGAAAGAATCCATAACCTCTCAACTAAGATAGAGAAATGGAGACTTTGATTTACTTTGATTTACCATGTTAAACAAAGTAATTTAGAAAACCACATCACTCAGTAATTTTCAGACTTTGGACAGCAGTCAGAGTCAGGTAGAGATTATGCCCAGATTAGAAACCAAGCTATAGGATTGTTCTAGCTTAGTACCTGAAGAGTGTTTCTAATGGTGGGAGCAAGGACAAAAAAAAATGAGCTAGGCAAAACATATTTGTAAAAATAAAAGCAAAATGAAGAATTTATCAGAAATATTAGAGCTTAAAATATTATCTCCAGTAGACTCTTGATTCAAAATGTATGCCGTCCTTATAATAAGAAATATTTGAGAAAAAACCAATGAAATAAGATTTTCATGGTCATATTAGCAGTGATTAAAAGTGAATAATCGAATAATTAAAATATGGAGTATCTGTCTATCTATCTATCTATCTCCCATCTGTTTTTGTCTATCTCAAGATCTTTAATCATAAAGACTTCATAAAAATGTTTAACACCCATCACTTTTGAAAAGTATATACATTTTGACTCAGAAAATTTACTTCTAGTAATTTATCTTTTAGAAGTACTTGCATCTGAGTAAAATATCAAAGAGAAGGATATTTGATGCATCATTATATATAAGAGCAAAAGGTAGCAAAAGGAAGCTAAACATATTCTGATAGGTAGTGAATGAATGGATTATATAAACAGATAAGTTTCTAAGTTAACTTTTTCTATTATAAAATAAAATTGCACCTTATACTACTGCTTTAAAAGTAACAGAATTTTTGTGCTAATGATAACATAACTATGAGTACAATAACTAATTTTACTTAAGGGATTGTGATAAGAGCTGTCTAATAGTCCAGTCTTTTGTTAATCTACTTTATTTACAAAGAAATATTAAACACAGTACCTGGAGATTTCAGGGCAGACTATGTTTCAAGATTTCCTTAGTTACTTAAATAGGAATGTGGGGAAAGTGGAATTAATCAGAGTAACATTCCTAATTTACACTGGTTCCTGTGTATCTGTCCAGCAATTATGTGTCAGTGTAGTCCAGGTGGAACCAGACACCCGTCTCATCCAAAATGAAACACATGCAGGAATGGGTATGTGGCTCAAAGTATGGATGGCTTGCTTAGCAAGAACAAGCCCTAAAACAGCAAGATACAATAATAATGAGTTTAGAATAATGCAACTTCCTGGTGGCCCACCAAGAAAAACTATGCAAAATAAGCTCCAAGTTTGCTATATGAAATTTTAAACTATTGCCATTTATGAATCAGTTGAACATTGCCAGGGTCTTGCAATATTAATTTGAAAAGTCATTTCAAAAAACAGTTGGGGTGCTCAATAAACACCAAACAATAAGGATAAAATAAATTTGTGAGAGCAAATACAAATCGTAAAACTGTCATATTTTACATAGAGAGTGAAGATAAAGCTTTCATCTCTGACTTTTGGCTTTTACTCTGTCGGAATAAATTGGGAATTGTTTTGAACCAAGAAATAGCATGATTTGACATTATGCTTTGAAATCATAGCTTTCACTGCTATTTTGAGATATCCTGAAGGGAAGCCTTTTAATTTTTTTAGTCAAGAGCCAAGGATGACTTGGACAAGGACATCGGTAGTGATGATACACTTGCTCATATCTAGAGACATTATAATGGCATGTTAAACTGTAAGGGATAAGAAGGATGCTGAGGAGTTGAGAATGATACCATGGCTATGAATATGAATGAGCAAGTGGCAGGAAGAAGTGACCAGGTATGGAACAAGAATTCTAAACTGCCATTTGGATGGTAGTGATGACAAATCCACATGTCCAAATAGAAATGTAGATTATGGAATTTAGATTCTTATATTAGAGTTCAGAGGAGAGATTTGGATTAGAGATAAAATACACATTAGAATATAGATGCCCTTCAAAACCATGACCCTGGGAAATAACACCTAGGAACTAGGTATAAGTAGAAAAATCAAAGCTGTTCCTTATGGTGAATTTTTAGAAGGACCCATCAAAGGAAATGTAAGTATGAATAAACTCCTCTCCACTTCTACAAGTAGTTGGAAAGCTTCTTTGACATCCCAGAAGAAAATGTATCAACAAAGAAAATAATTAACCACATTTTCAGGTAAGTCAGCTAAGGTGATCAATAACAAACATACATTGGACCAAAGGGATTGGTGAATGTTGATCATGACATAGAAATTTTGCTAAAGTGATGGGGAGAAAATTATGAATGGAATGGTTTCAAGAAAAAGAAAAGGAAGATAAAAACATGCCTACCTCTTAAAGAGCGGTTTTAATAAAAATTCAAGCTATGACTTGGTAGTTTAAAAAGGAAATGCTTTAAAAGAGAACCACTTTAAGGTAGAAGTGATAGCAACACTTTTAACAAATAATACAGCATGAGAAAGGGGAATTTTCTGGGCAAGAGAGGTTGGATCTATGCATAATTGGTCTTAACTACACCCTGGAAATATTTATTTGGGAAACAAATTGAATCATGTGAACTCAGATGCTCTCAAAATGCTCTTTAAAATGCTTCAGGTTCTTAGTGTAGTAGAAACAATGACTACCAATGAATGTAAGAGTACAGGGGATTTGTAGAAAGGTTAGAATTGCTTAGCAGTAAGCCAGTAGAGTGAACAAAAGTAAAATGGAAAGACACTCTGAATGCCAGAGACGTGGGTGCCTGCTTGACATTGTTGAACGTGTGTTGAAATGCAGAGCAATTATCAGGGTTTTATTTTTTTTTTTCTATCAGGTTCAGCTTTGTGACCATAACAATATAGGCTGATAGTTACATTTAAAAGAGCAGGAGAGCATGGTAAACACATAAACTAGCAAAAGAGTATGAATTGAATGACAGGAAAGAATGACATGGAAGGGAGTGACTGCAATGGATTTCATGTTTAGGAATTCAGGGAATTTTGGATCAGGTACAGATGAGAAGGAGAAAAATAGATTGGAAGTTCAGCTTTTTAATTTTTTCATATATAAGTGAGAACATAGTGTGTTTGTGTTTTCTGTCTGGTTTATTTCAGTTAATGTAATATCCTCGTCCCAAACTACAAGATTCCTGCTTTTTACAAGGTGAGAGGGATTTTATTATGTATATTGTGTATAGGTATCACATTTTCTTTTTGTTTCATCCCTTTGTGGGCACTTAGATTGATGATATATGTTAGCTGTTGCAAGCAGAGCCACAAAAAACTTGATGTGCAGGTATCTATTCAACACACATAGTCATTTCTTCTACATTTCGCTGTCAGGATCCTAAAACACTAATATCTTCTTAAGGAGCCTAATGCTTCACCTTCAATGGTCACACATCAGTATGGGGTCAGTCCACGCTCCTTAGTGTGTGAGCAGCTTCCCAAGATGACTGCATCCATACTGTGTATTTTGCTGTCTTCCTTCTACAACTTGCTGGCACTTGCAGGTTAGAGCAAAGTTATGACTCTCCCTACATTGCTGACACACACAGTCCACTTGCGGAAGACTGGATTTTTGGAGAAGATATCCAAAGTATTTTTAGTTTTAAGAAATTTTGCTGCTCCCTCATCTTACCATAACTGTGACTCTGAAATACAGTAGTCAATACTTTTTTCCAAAAAATAGCAGAAAGAGAATATTTTAAATGTCCTCACAAAAAGAAAAATATTTGAGGGAAAGTATATGTTAATTGCTCCGATCTGATAATTTTACTGTGTATATGTCTATAAAAACATCACATTACACTCAATATATTATTGACAATTCAATAGAATAAAATTTTAAAGAAGTCATTCTGAAGAAATTAACTTATTTTCTCTACTTGAAAGTTTATTCTGTCAAGTTTTGAGTACTCAGGCAGTCTGAAGTAAAATACCTATTCAGCCTAATTATACAATTGCTAATACAGCCTAATGACCAAATTCAGATGCCCTGAAAATGTGATAATGAAAGGGAATATTTATTTTATTCAGTTTCATAACAGGTTTTCATGCAAAAAGACATGAAACTATACCAGACAGTAATCGATATTTGAAATAATTTTACAGGTTTAGATAGTGTTGGCCTCTTCATGATTTTTGTGACTTGCCATATTTCTTGAATAATTAAATTGTAAAAATTGTTACAAGTTTTAAAAAGGCTAGGAAATGTTGTCTTCTGTAATGAATTTTTGTTACCATATTAAACAAATCAGAGTTGCTCTTTATGAACAACCATTGATACAAATATAAGCAGGACATCTTCTAATGTAGTAAGAGGTCTTTTATGATATGATAAATAATGATCTATAAATACTTCAAAGTGATTTTCTGATTTTCTATAATTTTAATAAGTGTTTTGACCATGACACTAATGAGAAATCTCTGGATAATGGTCCAGGATAGAGTAAATACAATATAATCCTGGATTATTTGGTTATGTCAGAAAGTAATTTGGTACCCTTTAAGATGAAGGGGAAGTGTCCAAGGGACAGCCAGCCAACTGTACTGTGACCAATTTGAGTAACAACAAACTGACCTAAGGATGAACTATAAAACATTGACTACTTTTATTTACAGAACATGAATGCCACCAAGCATGAGGAATTTCTTGAAATAGTAAAAAACAAACAACAAAAACAATCAACCAATCAACCAAAAAAAAAAAAAAAGAAACCAAAGGTTGTGTTTGGCAAACTAATTAATCAGTGCCAAATTCCAGGGAAAATTATGATGGAGGCATACATGTTATTCTAAGATGTTGTTCTATAGATTGTTGTCAAATTACATGAGAGAAAGAGTCCTAACTCTTCAGAGAATACATCAGTAAGTATCTTGATCAGAAAATCAAAATTAGCATCATCAATAAGCCCGAGAAGAACATCAGAGCTCCAGATGTGATATTTTAGAAGGGCAAGCATTGTTTTTATAATATCAACAAGGAAAGGACAACCTAAATTTAAGCACAAAGAAATATCAGTTAAACTTCCAATAACACTGTAAAAATGAAAGGAAGCCAGATGTGGTGGTTCCTGTCTGTAATCCCTGCTACTTGGGAGGCATCAGCAACAGGAAGACATGTTCAAGGTGAGCCCAGTCACAGTTAGCCGGACCTTATCTCAAACTCAAAACGAGAACAAAAGGACTGGGAGCACAGCTCAAGCAGTAGAGAGGATGCCCAGTATAATCAATCCCCACTACCTCTAAGAAAACCCATTAAAGATATGTGACTGGCAAATGCAATGCATTACTCTAGGTTGGGTCCTGTTTTGAAGAAAAAAAATGCTACAAAGGATGTAGATCTCCAAATGAGAAAAGATGAAATATTAATGACAGATTTAAAAAATTGTCAATGTTATTTATGAAAGTTGATTACATACCAAATGCACAAGTAACCAGTGTTTAGGAAATATGCATTGATAGATTAGGGGATAAAAGTCTAGGAAACATTCAACTTAACTTACAAATAGTTCATAAGAAAGTTTGTATATTTATATTTACCTATAAACACACACATATATCAGCATACATGGGAAAGACAATGCAAATTATAAAGCAAAGAGCAAAATAATTGTTTGACATGATAATGCTTATATAGTGACTGTAATATTCTTTTTCTTTTGTCATTAGTGTAGTTTTAAAATATTTTCTACATTAAATGTTAAATCTTAGTAAATGATTTGACATGTGCTCTCAATCACAGAAATACATCTTTTCAAATAATCAGACTTGCTGTTCCACTAACTCAACTCAGGGGAAGAAGTGCTTCAAAGTTAATAAGTATTGAATGACAGGATGCAATTTTTGTCAAATAGGTTGAAGATACTCAAGCTACTAAGATACTTTTATTATGAAAATTAGCAGTTTTAAATAGAATTCATTTATTTTAAACTTATTGAATTTTTATTTTATATACAACTACTGTATTTTCTTGCGTGTGGTTCATTTGAATTTTTCCAGTTCTTGATTCTAATTTTAAAAGTATATATATATATATATATATATATATATATATATATATATAATATTTGTAACTAATATATTTATTTTTCAATTATATTTATGACAAAGTGAATGCCCACTATTTAATACCACATTAAGTATTAGAGATGTCCAGAAACAGGAAGAAAAAGATACACACACAAATATATATACATATATTCAACCATGCACCACTTAAAGATGATGATACATTCTGGGAACTGGGTGATTTCATTGTTGTGCAAACACCAAAGAATATGCTAACCCGAGCTTAGATGGCTACCTTGTCATTCTGTGAGAAAATTCTTGTGGGGCCATCTTCATATACGTGCTCTATCACTGACCAAATATCCTTGTGAAGTACTTGTGTGTGTGTGTGTGTGTGTGTGTGTGTGTGCTTGTATGTGCGTGAATATACAACTAATATGTAAATGGTAATGTAAATAATGATGTTATATGTGATATTTGCATACTCTCATTAAGGAAGGGAAACAGATTCAGAGCATTGCATTGTTTTGCTGTTTAAAGTCCTTCTGACTGACTGCCTGTTGATCTAACATTCCCCTTCATATTGCCAATTAGCTATTTCCATAGGGAATTGCTTTAATGCATTTTGCAGGTACCATAAAAATTTTTTCCTTAGGAAATACTGTGGTTTCCCTTAGCCAAACATTTTATAAATATCTCTGCTTCTTGATACATTTTAAAACAGATTCTTCTCACTGTGGCATAGGGGCTCATGGCAGATGCGTGAGTGGGTGCCTCATTTTACTTCATCATTCCAATAACTATGAACCACTGAATTGTCCTCTCCACTCACCACCCATAGTCATGATGAGACCACCTTTCCAAGTGGACCACCGTGAATTTATGGCTACAAGAATGGCTTAGTTGAAATGGCTTTATTCTTAGAGGTTAAGTACAGGAACTTAATTGTTTTACTCTGTGTTTTGAATATATGTAAGCAGTAAATCCAACATATTGACAAATAATCAAGTGAGTTAGAAATAATATGAAAAGCAAAATTAAAACTAAATTGTACTTGACTAATCATTAAAGTGTCTTAAATCAGTTCTGTGTCTTTGCAAATTATTTCATTCAGCAAAGAATGATGAACAAAGAGAGCTTTTTGGCTATTGACAGTTTGTAAAGACTTCTACATTATTATAGTTTACTAGTGTGGTACTAAGATTTTACTGAATATTTTAACAGCAAAAATATATACATATGTGCAACTGAAGATAAATGTTTATAAATTGTAGAAAATGCCACTGTAGTTACATGTAATCACTGTGGTGAAGATGCTTTTATTTTGTATGTCAGATTCAGGTTTTTCTTTTTTTTTTAAATTATCCTTTTTATTCCTATTTTTTAAATTTATTCATATGTGCCTACATTGTCCCTCCCTCTCCCGCACCCTCCCTGCTTCCAGGCAGAACCTGTTCTGCTCTTTTCTCCAACTTTGTTGAAGAGAAGACATAAGCAATAATAAGAAAGACATAGTGTTTTTGGTAGTTTGAGGTAAATATAGCTATACCAAGAGATTCCTATCATTGCTTCCATGCACATGTGTATTGCAACCCGAACTGATTCATCTCTATCAGACCTCTTCACTACTTCTAGGTCACCTTCCCATAGTGACCTCTGTTGCTGTAAGGTTACTATATTAACTCCTCTACAATGGACACATAAAACACTTTCAAGTTTTCTGTTTTCTATTCTTCTGTATTTCTTATGTATGTGTTCTCCCCTTAGCGTGTTACCCATGTCCAGTAATAATACTGCATTTGTTTTAGATCTCAAGTCCACATACAAGGGAGAACATACAAGTTTTGGCCTTCTGAGGCTAGCTAACTTCGCTTAAGATGATGTTCTCCAATTCCATCCATTTACTTGTGAATGATAACATTTCGTTCTTCTTCAGGGCTGAGTAAAATTCCATTGTGTATAAATACCACATTTTCTTAACCTATTCATCAGTAGTGGGGCATATTGATTGTTTCCATAACTTGGCTATTATGAATAGTGCTGCAATAAACATGGGTGTGCAGGTGCCTCTGGATTAACCTGCGTCACATTCCTTTGGGTATATTCCTAGGAGTGGGATTGCTGGATCATATGGCAGATCTATGTTTAGTTTTTTAAAAAGACTCCATATTGTTTTCCAGAGTGGTTATACTAGCTTGCAGTTTTTTCTTTTAAGGCTGTTGGCTCAAAGGTTATTTGGCCCTAGAAGTTTACCAGATAAGATGTATGTTGATATACATTTTGCAACTAACCATGTAGTACATAGGTTATACCAATAATACACAGACTTGTCAACATTTAAGGATTATATTACATTATTTACCATTATTATGCTGAGTTGACATATTGGAATAGCATATTTGGTTAAGTTGAAAATATATCTAGTTATAGCTACAAGGAAAGGAAAAAATCCTTTTCAAAGTTGCCAGAAATATTTTTGTGAGAGTTATAGAAAGTGAAAAGTTTGACATATCTTCTAGAAATCTTGGCAATGGCACAAAATATTTCTTGAAAGTAAAAATTGCCTTTTGTTGTAGAAGTGTATACATTGAAAAAAAAGAAAAAACATTTAGGAGGAGGAAAAGATTTTTTTATTTTTAAAGTAAATGTCAAATTTGCCAAGTATCTTCTCAGTTTGGGATCTTATCTGTAAGAAGTTACTTTTAGACTTTGTAAAAATAATATATCATAAAATGCCAAAATGATATACATAGGCATATATGTAAAAATAGCAGGATAATTGTAAACACTTTGCCTTGCTAAATACCAGCATGTTACCATACCTCATCCAGCTATAGAACATCCTGTTATCCCACACTCCTTCCTCATCCCCAAATAATCAAAATTTTATATTTTGTGTGCATTTTTCATTTGCGTTTCCAAAAGTTTGAGTCAGTGTGTTTCTTTATGTAATATGCTCTCTGGATTTGCCTGTTATTTCTTAACATTATGACAATTTTTTCTTTATCCTTCGTATTTATTTCTAATGAATTTCATCAATATGTTTGCAACATTAACTCATATTTATTTATTTTCATCAGGGGTTAGTAAAGTGTCTAGTATATTGATTTAAAAATGTGTATCTTTTTAACTCTTTATTTCTTGCTTTTGAAACATTAGTTCCATTGTTTCTGTGAGGTCCTTTTTTTTACTATTGATTTATAAAAGGTGCTTCTTTTAGAGTCTCAGTGGGTTATGGTAGGTTCATAGAATTTATTCAACATAAAGTTCACCACTGTTTCCTAGGTTACAAGTAAGGAGCAAATCAACACTGACATCTTTCTCCAAAGCGGTATCAACCCATGTGACACAGCTTCTGAATAACATCCACTTTTAGGTTTAGAGTTAAGAAATGCCCAATGGTGTTTGAGAAATGTTTTCAGAAGCACACCGGCCAGTGTCAGGAATTCCTAGTTCTCTACTACATCTGTCAAACTTACAGCAGGTATCCATGTAATTAATGCTACTCCCATCCAGGAGGCTTTTTACTGGAGGCAGTTGAGCGAGAATGGGCATTTCTTTGCAGACTGTATTTTTCTTTGTTTGACTTATGCAGATGAAGTTTCTCTGGTGATATCCTTCTGGTAGATCCATATTTTCATGTTTCTAAAACATTTTGGCTAACATTTATTCTCTCTCAATGTCTGAAAGAAGAAATATGTCATCAGCCTCATATTGGGTCTTTCCTCCTACTTTATTTTTTTGTTGTTCGTATTTCAATTGAAATATAATGCTTCCACATAATGGAAATTATATATGAAATATAACGCTTCTGTGTCTGCATGTTATAATAATCTGATATGTGTACAGTGTGAAATGATGAAATCAGGAGATTAACCACTTTCATCTATTCAACATTAATTTCTTTTGTGTGTTATAAACGTTTGTACTCTTTTTGCTAATAATTTAGAAAAAAATCACAGATTGTCATTATCAAAAGTGATCCTGCTGATCAAAAAACCAGAACTAACTCCATCTCTCTAACTCTGTGCCCCTTAGTTAACTTCTTTCTATCTCTTGGCTCCTTGCGCTCCCCTATCTTTACTGACCACTCTTCTACACAATGGACGATGTAGTCTCCACAAATATATGAGCACATCTTGTATTTGTCTTTCTGAATCAGGTCTATTTCACTTATACAAATGATAGATAACCAAGATTTTAACATTTACATATGTCAGAAACATTTTATTCAAATATGTTGGTAATATATTTTGATGAACAGTTGTTTCATTTTTTTTCGTAAAAGTGCTTGTAAGCTTGATCCAAACCCTACGTATGAAACCCTATTATGTGAAAGGTTTGCTTTAAACATTCTTTATTCTACCTGCAGTTGGCTTTTGTGCCTTATGGAAAAGAGCACTTTGAAGGGGAGTAGTGGGCTATTGGGAGGAGAAGCGAGGACATGAGGGGGTGTGTGTGAACCATGAGGTCAGGTGCAATTATGTCATTCTACAAGAAACTTTGAGGACAAGAGACCAGAAGCAAGTCCACTTGTGGCTACTTGTCCTAGTAGCCAGAGCACTATAAGACCCATGGTGACATGGCCTCCATCAGAAAATCAGTGTTGTTGCCTACGTCATCTTTGACAGAGAGACAATTCTCTGCTCTGATGTTCACAGGACCATGATTTGCACCCTGTAGGGTTATCAGTAGTACCAAACAAAGCATTGAGCCATAAATCCAGAGTGCTCTGGTCCAATTGCAGCATCTTGTACTTTTTACTTCAAGTCTTAAGCTTCTATACTTAGAGGTGGAATTGCTGTCAGTACTACTGTTGACATTATATAATGGATATTAATGTGCTATGTTAACGATTATTCTTATATTATTCAAAATAATATTCTTGAAAAAATTTCATAAAGTATTTTGCTTGTTCAGTTAAGGTCTACTCATTACCCTATACAAATTATCTGCATCCTTATTCTTGCCAAATATCTCACTGAGTCTGCCCCCAACTGTGCTGTACAATAATGCTTCCTTTATAATTAAATATTTTCCTGAAACATCAGCTAAGGACATTAATATTTAATGACTTCATGCCCTATATTTTGTGTCTTACAAAAGCACTATACAAATCCAAGAGGTTATTTTTCATTGCTATAATTTCAACTGAACTTTGAAGCTATCTGTATTTTTCTTACAGCTTCAGTAGCCTGCTTCTTTCTGTTCAAACCTCCTGTTATTTTGGAATTTTCTTATAAATTGAAACTAAAATTTCACTCCTAGATAAACTTTCTAGTAAGTTACAACAGACTGCTTTACTTTTCCTATTTCTTACCTAACTTACCACTTCTTCTGTTTAGTCAGAAAGATCTCCAATCCAAATGATCCATTGGTTGGAACTGCATATAGGTAGTCACACTCCTGATTGATAGCATACCTTTTGCACCTGCAATAAGACTGTTTTTAGAAAGAGCTGAAAGTAATTTCTACCCTTATGCAATATTATCATGGTGTTCTAGGAAGATATGAACAAAATTGCTGCAATTATATTTGATTAAACACATAATTACTGGATGACTACTCTGTACAAAGCATATGTCTTTCATGCCCACGTTTGGTATTTGTGGCTAAAGGGACACATTCAAGTGATTACATCTAATATCTATAGCCCAGTGTCAGGGAGAAGGATGACTCCTGACAACTCCTCCAGGTACTAACAGGAATATTCTTGTTTATTACTTTAGGTAATTATAATAGATTATAATGTCAAGAAGTATAGACCCATCAATTTTCACTTCACAGAAAAACTTGGAAAAGAGGAAAGTATACCTGCAATAATATCTTAAAATTTGTAAAAAGAAATTGATTAAATAGAGTAATTAGAAATGTCTCATTCAGTTGTTCAAAGTTTTGTGTATTTTTCTCTTATTTTTTATGAAACTCAGTCCAGGTTACAAAAATGGTTTAATTCTATTTGTTACTAAGATATTTTGCTTAAAGTGAAGACAAAATCATTAGCAATAAGCATGTATAAGTATCTAATTTTTTGGTTCTCCATTATTGCATACAAAATATTTTATTCTGAGTACCTTAAGAAACAGGCCTCTGACAAAGGCAAATTAGATGTATGTTGCATTTTTAAGGTAAATGTATCAGTGCACATGAATTGTGGTAGTAAGTGGTAGGCAAAACATGTTTGTGTTGTTTATTTTACATGTTTTAAATTAACATTCAAGTGTGGATAATCACCAATAAATTATGTGTCAAAATTTATCTAGATACATTCAGTTTATTTTATCCTGTGATTTATCTGGATTACTTCATAGGAATACAGATAGAAATATAAAAAATAGATTTCTAGATATAAAATATTAAAACTAAAATGTCCCAGAAATCAACCCCAAATAAGAGAATTAAGAAAGTTCATCTTCAGTAAAGTTTGTTGCTATTAGCAACCTTAAATTTTTACACATATGAGACTCCTCTTTATCTCAATTAGAGGAAAAAGCATCACTCAGAAATGGAAGCAAAACTGCATCCCTAAAATAAAATAGCAAAACACATCTAACGAAAAGATGGTACCCACTGAGCAGAACCAAAAAACTCCAGAGAATAATGGTTTGCATGGATTGGAACAGGTTCCTTGGTCACAGCTTAGTAATAAAGAACGATTGAACAACTGCATAGGATCCTGTATGTATCCTTGATATATTGCAGAAGCTTTCTGAAACACATGTAATTGTGGGAAATCTTGTAGCAGCAGATTTTTCTCAGCTAAGGTAGATTCAGGTATAGCCCCTCACCCAACCCCACTGAGACTCCACTGGACTCAGCTAACTAGTTCACTGGACTCAGAAAGTATTTCTGTTAGTTGTCTGTCTTTTCTCCCATAGAGGTTTCACTCTTTAAAAACAAAAAAGTAAATAAAAGCTAAATTGAACTGATCAAATTATATAGTACACAAAGATCCAAGAAAAAGAGGTGAAGAAGTGATTTGAGGAAAATCAGAAATTGTCAGATTCCAAAGATGCAATGTACCCAAAGTACTCAGTAAGCAGAGGGAGAATAGCTCAGCAAGAAGAGGCATACCCTACAGGGTTTAGTGAGAGTGAAGGAAACATAAACAGCAGAAATAAAGCCCTTAATTGAAGAGGCACAAAGAATACAGTAAATACCTGGAAAGCCAAGAAAAAATAAACAATGTAAGATGCAAAGTATAAGTAATATATTTACGTAGGGGTTAGCAAACAACTCTCAATCTAATAAAAATGTGAAAATGAAGAACAGGTGATAATCAAAAAGATTTCATTATAAGATCAAAAAGAATTTTGTAATTACATTAACTATAAGTGATGTATGTATTCCAATAAAAAATTCCAAATTTGTTAGACAGAATAGGGAAAACTTTTCAACTAGCAATTCAAGTCTAATGAAGACATTTATATTAATTCCAAAGATTCAAAAACAAAAGAAAATTAGTTCAAATGTATAGTTACAGCAGTAACAAGAAAAGAAGAAATGTTGCGATATTTGTAAATAAAGGAGAGATAAAGACCAAAAATATCCTGAAAGATAAATAGGAAGATTTTATTGTGAAAGCAGTTAATAGAACAGTTACCTCAAATTGTAATTTGGTCTACACATTAAAATATAGCTGAAGATAATGTTAAAATTAAAAGTGGAAAAAAAATTCGTAATCATATATAGATTATTGACAAAATTATCTAAGGAACAGATAGAATAAAGAGTTTCATTGAAGTTCTCTTCAAATACAGTGTCCCATTACTGATGAATGGATTAAGAAAATAGAGTATTTATATACAGTGGAATATTTTCCAAACACAAAGAAGAATGAAATTTTGTCATTTGCAGGTAAATGGATAGAACTAGAGAATATCATCTTATGTGAAGTTAGCCAGGTCCAGAAGGCCAAAAGCTGCATATTTTCTCTCATATGTAGAATACAGACTTAATACAAATACAGCAATATTATGAAAAACAGATCACACTAAGGGGAGTCATATCTGAGAGGGGGAGGATAAAAGAAAGAAGTTAAGAAGGTGAATATGGCTGATGTACTCTATACAAGAATGAATATAGAATTTTTAAACCTTTTGAAACCACCATAAGAAAGGGACTAAGGTAGAAAGGAGAAAAATAGAAGAGATGACCAATTTGGGTTATAATACATATAAATGTAGAAATGTCACAAGGAAACTCCCTGTGAAACTATCTTAAACAAAAATGTCAAGTTTTTTTCTTTTACAAAATTAGAAAACAGGAGGGCAGAACAGGTCCTGTGGGGGTGGGAGAATTGGTACTAGTGGAAGGGGGGAGGATGTGGGGAAATGGTGTAGAAGAGTGAATGTGGTGCAAATACTGTGTACCCATGTGTGTAGATGAAAAAATGAGACTGAATGGGGGGAGGGGAAGATAAAGGAGAATGGTGGAGGGGCGAATTCAAGTATAATATAATAGATATATTGTAAGAACTTTTGTAAATGCCACAATGTACTCCCATCCAGCACAACAATAAAAAAATTAAAATGGAAAAAAAGGAACACAATTACCGACAATGTCTTGAAAGACTATACATAGGGTTCATGATATTTTAATTGAAAATTGTGGCTTAATATTAAACCTAACAATTTTGGTACATTATGCACATATCAATCAAATTTTGGTTATGGAATATCATATCAGTTTTAATACTTTTTCAGTCTCTCAAATTAATTAAATTTGCTATGTATTCTTGATAAACAATCATAAGGAAATATTTATAGTCCTTGTTTAATATAGAAATATTATACCTTTAATATGTATCATCTCTTCTGATAAAGAAGCATCCAGCCTATTCCTTATTGTTCTCTTTTGCAGTGTGTGTTTAAAATATTTCATTCTTAAGTATCAACTCACATGATTTCAAATACATAGGCTTTATGAAGTTAATTACAGTTCTAGCCTGAAAAACATTAATTTTTCATTTTAATCAAGATTTAGTGTTACATTCAATAAAATTACTTTTACCAACTACCAAATACTGTTGACTTGGTTTTAAAAATAGTTAGCAATGTGAAACATATTTTTTAAATTAATCACCTTTCATTTGGAAGAAAAACTCAATATATTAAAAAAAATCTGTTTGTCTCTCTCTCCCTCCCTCTCTTCCATTTGATTAAAATCTAGATATCCATGATCACAAACAAAAAATATTTCACTCCAAAGAAAAGAAGGAAAAAAGAAAAATATTCATAAACCATACTGCTTCCCAATAGGGAAGAGATATTTTCATGATTTTTATTGGAAGAAAAATGGAAGAGACAAATAAAACTTGTTCAGTAGTAAGATATTTTTAAAAAACTGATTTTTAGCTAAACATTATCAAAAGAAAAACATTAAAAAGGTGTTGGGAATGGATGGAAAGTAAAAGGACTCAGGGGAGCATCAGCTTCTTTCCTTCTCAGCCTTTGTGGATTGTTGAAGTAGGATCTCACAGGAAATGTTCCCATTTTATTTTTTAGTTCCTGATTTATTTTCTGGGACATGGAAAGCAAATGTCCTGGAAATTTCTTTCTCCTAGAAGTAAAATGTTCTGTCTTCATGGCCATTTTTTGCAAAAAATCGGTAAATGTAAGGTAATGTATACAATAGAATTAAAATTCAGAAATAAGTCCACATGGATACAGACATCTGATTCTTAACAAAGGGACCACAAACATGTACTGAAAAAACAAAACAAAGCAAAAAATAAAATAAAATAAACCAGCTTCTTCAACAAATGGTGCTGGGAAACAGGATAGGACATAAAAGCAAGAATTGACAAATAAGGTTGTGACAGATTGAAAAGTTTCTGTATAGCACACACACACACAAAATCAACAGAGTGAGAGAGTTGGAGGAAATCTTTCCAAATAATCATATGACAAATGATTAATATTTAGAATATATAGATAACTCAGGAAATCAAACACAAAATAAATAATGAAATCAATACTTGGGCAAATGAACTTATCAGACATTTGTCAAATGAAGTACAAATAACCCATAAATAAACAAAATAATATCCACATCCCTAGTCTGCAGGGAAATGTGAGTGAAAACTCTGAGTTTCCAGCTCACCTGAGTAGGAATGGCTATTATCAGGCAAAGAAACAGCAACAGGTGCTAGGAAGGATGTGGGAGAAGAAGGATCTTATTCACTGCTGGTGTAAATGTAAGTTCATGCAGCCACTATGAAAATCAGTATGGTAGTTCCTCAAAGAATGGAAAATGAAATTCCCATATGATCCAGTCATATCACTCCTAAAATGTAGACCCCAAAGAATCAGTCAGTTAACTATTGATGTTTTGTATACCCATGTGTATTGCAGCACTATTCACAATATCCAGATTATGGAATAGACTAGGTGCCCATCAACGTATGAATGGATTTTAAAAATATGGTTTGTATGTATTATGATGTTTTACTTAGCCATTAAGAACAATGGAATTATGTCACTTTGTGGAGAGTCTTGAGACTTTTCTTCTACAGATTATAATTCTGTTTTAGTGGTTGACTTCCTTTACATTTTAACAAACAGTGGACCATGACAGATTCTTCAAATGCTCCTTGAGGAGTAAATGTGTATCCTGTTTCAAGTGTGCTTTCCGTTCTTGTTAACTTGGTAAGCGATATCCCCCTTTCCTATTTCCATCTTTCTGGTGTTCTCCATCTTAGACCTTGTCATGGCAAATCACAAGGCTCCTTAGGGCAGTATCCTTCTCAGTGTCAGTGTCCCCAAAGATGCTCTTCCTCATCTGAGTTTCTCAGAAAAAGGATGGATGGCTGATCAGAGAATCATTATGTTTTTCCTAAAAATGAATTCTGAGCTACAAGTTCCCATGTCTCAGTAATTTCATCAAACCATCCAGCAATTTCCTAATTATTTCTAAGAACCTTTCACGTTTCCCCATAACAACACAGTATTCAAATGCACTTCACATATAAAGAGATTCACTATTCAAATTGTGCAATTCAGTGGCTTTAGCATAGTCAAAAATTTATGAAACGACACCAGAATCAGTTTTAGAATGTGCTCATTAACCCCCAAAGAAATTATACAATCCCAATTTGGTCACCTCCAATTCCTATTACCCCAAGTCTCAACTCTTGACAGTCTGTGTTCTACTTTCTGCCTCTCTACATTTGTCCTGTATATGCCATACAAATGGAATTATGTATGTGGGAATTTGATGTCCACAACTGGGAAATTAACAAATGTCTTTTCTTAACCCACTGTATTTGTGTTAGTTATAGCAGTTGTAGGAAATCAGTATGCAATTTTTACATAACATATAGTTATTTTTTCTTTCTCAGGATAGTCTTTTTTTAACAGGTCTTATCTGGAAGGGTTGGTGACAGTGGGAGGAAAGAGGAGGTGGGAAAAGGATGAAGGAGGATGAATATAGTAGAAATACTGTACACCCATATATAAAAATGGAAATATGAGACCTGTTGAAAATATTTCAGGAATGGGAGCAGTGGGAATAAAGGAGAATGTTAAAGGGGTTTAATTCAACTATGACATATTTGATATATTATAAGAACTTTTGTAAATGCCACAATGTACCCTCACTCAGCACAGCAATAAAAAACATTGATTTTAGCAACCAGCCATGCTAGCACTCTATTTCTGTTTAAGAATATATGGCTTCATGCATTCCAGTGATATTTGAAGCTAAATATATTCTCATTTTTTAGTCTTGATTTTCTGATTTTGGCCTTCTTCCTTTTACAGTAATTTGGAATTATCATGAATTGTATTTTACCTTTGTTACAGCTTGGATTTGGAAGGTCCACCAAACACTAATGTATTGAAAGTTTGGCCTCCAATGCAGCAATGTTCAGAAGTGGGGCTTAGGGGAAGTGATTGGATCATAAAACTCTGACCTCATCAATGGATTAATTCATTGATAGGTTCATAATTTTGCTGAGCTATCAAAATGGAAAATGGAACCTGTCTGAAAGGAGTGGCTTTTGGGGCATATCTTTGTATTCTCTCTCTCTCCTCTCCTCTCTCTGTCTCCTCAACCATCATGAGATGAGTGGCTTTGCTCCATCTCATGCTCCCCACCTTGATAGCCCAGAAACATCCTTTAGAGTCAGGTGAATATGGACTCTGAAACCATGAGCCAAGATTAATCATTTATCCTTTAAGATATTTATCACAGGTATTTGAGAGAAAAAGCTTCTGTCAGGGTTAAGGGCAGAAATGGGGAGACAAAGGTCACAAGCTTTAAGTAGCAGATATGTAAGATAAACATCTGAATAGCTAATAATCATATTTGGAATGAGTAAGTTTTAGGAATTTGCCACAAAAGCAGAGAAAGGGAAGGGTATGATGGATATTAATTAGCTTCACTGCAATAACCATTGTACTATCTGTATGTATTCCATAGCATCTTATATTCCTTAATTATAAGCAATAAAATTCATTAAAATAAGTTAAAAAGAAGTTTTAGTTTTTTAAAATTTTAATTGAATTCAGTTTGCTTTTTTCTTTTAATTCTGTTGCCTGTGTTTCATTATTGTATTTACTAAGGCTTAGTCTATGATCGTAGTGCTCTCTTTTGAGAAATTTTGCATGTAAACTTTGGCTTATGATTGATTTACTGTTAACAGTTTTGAAGATGGTGAGGCAGAGCTCCAAATTTGTTAGTTTGCCTGAGATATTCTTGCACCATTCATTAGAAGGACTGTTCTCTCCCTGTTGAAATTCTTGGAAACATTTTGAAAATCAATTGAGGATAAATATAAATTTATCTCTGGATAGGGTATTCTATTTCTTTACTATATATGTCTCTTTTTATGACAATACCATTCTATCATGATTACTGCAGAAGTCCCATAGATTCTGGGAAGAAATTGTTACTCCTGTAGCTTTATTCATTTTTGTAAAGCTTGTTTTGTGTTCCTTTTATTTCCAGATGAATTTTAGAATCACCTCTTGATTTATAGAAAAGAACCAGCTGCAGTTTTCTGATTGTGTTAAATCTCTAGCTTATTTGTGTGAATATCACCATCTTGATATTTGAAGTCTTCCTATCCATGAACACTGGATATACTTTTCTTTTCTTAGATCATTTAACAATTCTTTCAAGGCCCGGCAACTTGACTCAGTAGTAGAGTGCTTGCTCAGACACACAAGGCTCTGGATTCAATTCCCAGGACAGTAAAAAAAAATTTCAATAACATTTTGTGGTTTTTATGTATAAATTTGCACAGCTGTTGTTAAGTTTACACCTATGTATTTCATTCTTTGTCATTCTATTGTAAATGGAACTCATTTTGTAACTTCATTGATGTGCTACTCATAGTATGTAGAACATTAATTATTGTATATTGATCTCATATCCTGTAGTCTGTAATGATTTTCTAGATGTACCATTATTCCACCTTCAAATGGAAATATTTCTATTTATTTCAATTCTGAATGCCTTTTAGCATTTTTTCAAATTTTTACTATTGTGCTGGGGGTATATTGTGACTTTTGCAAAAGTTCTTACAGTATATCAAATATATAATACTTGAATTCACCCAAGTGAATTCCAGCATTTGCCTCTATCATTCACCTTTATCCCTCTTCTCCCCATTCCTAGAACAGTTTCAACATGTTTCATTTTTGAATTTATATACATGTGTACACAGTTTTTGAACCATATTCATCCTTTCCCCACATCCTCCCATCTCCCACTGGTATCAGTCCCCCTGACAAGACCTGATCTGCCTTCCTGTTCTCTGATTTTGTTTTAAAAAAAAGGTACTTTTGTTTGTTTATGATAGCCATACAGGGAGTTTCTTTGTGACACTTCCATGAATATAAGTATTTTATTGTTTGTTTTCTCCAATAGAATGTTGGCTAGAAACTGGAATAACATACATTCCAGATCTTGCAGGAAAACATTCAGATTTTCACCATTTAATATGCCATTTGGTTTGTATATTCATAGACACCTTTTTGAGTTTGAGGAAGTTGCATAAAGAATTAAGCCTAAAGAAAATTTATAGGAATATTTTACGGTGTTTGCTTGAGTCCAAAGGTATGTATTATCACTCAGATGAGGAATACTGTGGACAAGATAGAATAACATAGATTTCAGTTTATTTCCTGACTTTATAATGCAATGACATGGAAACAGATTGTAGAGGAAATTAGTTTATTTCTGTGTATGCTGAGTCCCTAACGCTTGTATGATATTTAATTGGAGGTGCCCAGAAAGCTCCATGATTGGGTAAAGAAATTAGGGAAGGCACTAGGTTTCAAGCAATCATTGAAACCTCCTACAGTTAATGAAGGTGACCATCCTTGAACTAAAGCATCATAAAGCAATGGTAACAAAGAAATGTTAAGGCTTTTCAAAGAGTCTCATTTGAAGAAAATGGAAAAAAAATGAAGGAAGTTAAGGAATATTACCTGTCTATTAAACAGAGTTCACAAATCAAGTATGTTATGTCTTTACTCATCCTGGAATTTCCTGGACAGGCCTGCAGATATTTCAGTCTCCTTCAGAGATATTGATTTCACTTTGTGAAAGTTATCAATTAAAAATTATATGTTATAATGATTCTTGGCTAGGTTGATTCATGAAACTTACCAATAATTTTCTTTTCTTTATTTTTCCTATATGAGTATACTGCAATGATACTGTGAGCTTTTGAGTCAGCTTCACATTCCCCTCATAGTTTGTAAAACCACTGAATGAGATACAAGCTATACATCAAAGTATAGAAGAGTGACACAATTTAGTATTTTAAACCAAAAAGTGACAAATATAGATTGGATGATGGTAGAATTTGGTGATGTTGTCAGAATATATCTGGTCTCATAACTTCACAGGGGTTTGCACTTAATTTTCCCTGTCTGAAATTCTAATGTGTGTGTGTGTGTGTGTGTGTGTGTGTGTGTGTGTGTGTGAATAGGCTTACAGGGCAAGCAAATACTTAGGATACCTAAGTAAATTTATCCAAACTATAATATTCTACATTTTATTGTGCTGATTACAGATTTGTATATCACTTAGCATTTCCACCTTCATCAATCTCTATCTCCCTTCATTTTTTGATTGACTTAGTCTTTTCCATGATAAGGAAAAAGATTGAAAAGTAGTCGTTTTCTGGTTGTTGCCTATTGCATGAGTGATACTCTTTTAAATGTAGCACACCTTCAGATAGCAAAAAAAAAAGTGCTAGTGTGCATATCAAGTGAGTCCTTTCTTTATGTTAGCACTTACACTATTGAATTGCAAATGAAATTCCAGGCAAGATGTGATACCTCCATTTTCATTTAACAAGATTTCTTTAATGCTCATGAGATTCATAAGAAATTGGATGCTATCTGAACAACCAGGATTTGTAATAATGACCCAGGTATTATGTGGATTAGAAGAATCTGAATGAACAATCCCTTAGCTCATAAAGAAAACGATAAAGGATAAAAGGTAGCATTAACTGCTTAGGGCTGTGTGATGCTTACTATATGGACTGCTGCATCAAATTTAAAATCACTTACCTGATTAGTTAGCTAAATAAAGTGGCTTTTATTTTGCACATACAAAACAATTTTTAATTTACTAAGGACCTATGTATTATAGATGAGGAAAGTTTTAAATATACTCAAAATCTCTTCTGAAAAGCAGTATTTTTAAATTTTTCTTGTGATTGCATCATAGTAATTTTTAAACAAGTTTACTGAAGAGCTGTGTATGTGCTTATTTTGGAAAAGTTCAAACATTAAATGTTTAGTCAGAATTTCATTTGAGTGTATCTTTCTGATATTCACCACCAGCAGTGTATAGGAGCATTTTTGAATCGTTCATCCTACAAGTCATTAACAGTTTCTTCTACCATCCTCCCTAAAGAAATGCTTATCACTGAATGATAATGTATGTTATTCACCATCCATGTACAATACTGAAATAGAATACTAATTTTATATAAACATGGATCCAATTTAAAAGGACTACTTATAGAAACAGCCAAGATGCCCCACCACTGACGAATGGATTAAGAAAATGTGGTCTCTATACACAATGAAATTTTATGCAGCCATGAAGAAGAACGAAATGTTATCATTCGCTGGTAAATGGATGGAATTGGAGAACATCATTCTGAGTGAGGTTAGCCTGGCCCAAAAGACCAAAAATCTTATGTTCTCCCTCATATGTGGACATTAGATCAAGGGCAAACACAACAATGGGATTGGACTTTGAGCACATGATAAAAGCAAGAGCACACAAGGGAGGGGTGAGGACAGGTAAGACACCTAAAAAATTATCTAGCATTTGTTGCCCTTAATGCAGAGAAACTAAAGCAGATACCTTAAAAGCAACTGAGGCCAATAGGAATAGGTACTAGAGAAAAGGTTAGATCAAAAAGAATTAACATAGAAGGTAACACACAGGCACAGGAAATTAATGTGAGTCAACTCCCTGTATAGCTATCCTTATCTCAACCAGCAAAAACCCTTGTCCCTTCCTGTTATTGCTTATACTCTCTCTACAACAAAATTAGAAATAAGGGCAAAATAGTTTTTGCTGGGTATTGAGGGGGTGGGGGGGAGAGGGAGGGGGCGGAGTGGGTGGTAAGGGAGGGGGTGGGGGCAGGGGGGAGAAATGAACCAAGCCTTGTATGCACATATGAATAATAAAAGAAAAAGAAAAAAAATAAAAGGACTATTTATTTTGGCTTTTGACTCTACTGAAGAATGTTGATGAAATAATTTTTTAAAATTTCCCTTGTTATAAGAACTTACTCTGGCATTTTTAAGATTTGAATAGCTTATAACCTTCAAATATATTCTTCACTGTACTCTAAGAAGGTACTATGGGTTACAAAATGAGAGAGAGTATATATTAACAATCTGAACAGAAGTGTCAAATTTTGACTTCCCTTTCAAATGAACCTGATTCAAATTGTGATGGAAAAAAAGTAACTGATTTTAATAGAAGCTCTTGTAATGTTAGGGTTTTTAAATACCCATGAAATTTTCCTTTTCTACATGATTTCTCTTTATTTAGCAGATGATCTGTTTCTTTGGGGTAGTGAACTAAACGTAAGTTCTCCTGAATGAGCCATTCTTAGCTTATTCCCAGACAATTAGCTTTGGATCCCAGACATTGTGGAATAAAAAGATATTCCTGACATAATTACTATTATTATCTTATTAGATTAAAACACACAAGAATGCTACCAGGTGATCCAAAACACCTAACACACTGTGCTCTTTGTTGGTACAGATCCTGGTCATTCAATCTGTTGTAGCATATTCATCTCACTTGTGTTCTTATTTTTGTCACCACTCTGGAGGAATGATGTGGAGTCTGGTGTGGGAGCAATAGAAGGAATCAGGAGCAAGGACAAGGTACTACAAGCTGGGGATGAGAAATGCTGCCTGGAAAGGCAGATGGGTGGTCCAGCATCCATTGAGAGCCCGAGAGGCTTCAGAGCTTGACTGCTCACACACACGCCTCTCAGAACCGTTAGACAACTTTCAATGGATGAACATTTTTCTCATACATAGAAAGCTATTTATTTCCTATAGAAAACATGGGGGAGGGAGAGAGAGAGAGGGACAGAGAAAGAGATGGGGGGAAGAGAAAGAGAGAGGGGGGAGAGAGAGAGAGAGAGAAAGGGAGAGGGAGAGAGAGAGAAAGAGAAAGAAAAGGAGAAGAAGGAGGAGCAGGCAGAGGAGGAGGAGGAGGAGGAAAGAAAAGAAGGAGAATGAGGAGGAGAATGAAGAAAGGAGGAGGAGGAGGAGAGAGGGAGGGAGGGAGGAACAAAATACAAATACATAAAAGGTAGTCTTCCCCAAAATGCAGGCAGTAGGAAGAAAGTTATGATGGTTGCAGGAGTGGAAACAATAACGCTCAGTTAACAATGGACTATTGTTTAAAAATAGTTTCCTTTTCAAATTGTGATTTGTGGTAAAGCATAGGAAAATGTACTAAACAAGCTTAGTATAAAACAGAATAAGATTTTCAAATAAGCTTAAGGAGAAAACACAACGTTGAAAAGGATGGGGTAGAAAGGAAGAAGAGAAAGGATTTCACACAAAACTACCTACCTATTGCAGTAAAGGAAAAGCACAAAATGTTCCAATTTTGGAACCTAAGTACAAAATTACAGTGGTCACTATCTAAACCTTACAAGTTCTCAGATGGTAGAGAGATGCTAGGAAGAACAAAAGGAACAGAAGTTTTAAAATCTCAGATTCACCATTCCATACACAACCAGCTGAAAATCTTATCTCACTCCATACACCTTTACTCCTAAGTCAAAGTTCACCCAGGCCTCGAAGTATTCTGTTAGGAAGTCCACTAATGCCCAGTGCATAGGGGCTGGAATCTCTGTGCTGGAATTTGGAAAATGGAAATAAATTTATAGGCTAAATTGTGAACACATTCAGTCTTGTTTTTGTTTTTTTTTAAATCATATCCCTGTGAAATATGTATAAAATTCTCTGGGATTAGAAGTATATGTAAACTACCTAGCTACAGACCAAGGAGAGCTGCATTCATTCGGGGCTGAAATTGTATGATAAAGATTGCGGTCTTTCTTCTTCCTGGTCACAAGTGGGCAACAGTCAGAGGGGATTTTGTTGTTTCACTGAACCCTCCGTGAGTGTGTCTCCCCTTCGCATGTTCTGCTAAGACACGCCAACCCCTGCTCTTAAGGACTGCATGCAACTTTGGGGTCTTTCCAGGGTTCATTTGCTATGCCTCAGGACAGGATGAGGCCAGCAATGATAAAACACTCTTTCTAAATAAATAAGAAGCATCCCGGAGGAGGGAGCTTATCCACATGATCCAAAGTCCAGTTTACAGTCACATTTCTGACTACACATCTTGAAAACCATGTGAGTATGTATATGTGTATGCATAGCTGATGGTTTTTTTCCCTACCTATTGGCCATATCCTTTCTTACTTGTTAGTAAGACCTAGCAACAACAGTTTATGTGAAACCAAGACTCTTTTCAAGCTTTCCTCAGTCCCCTAAATAGGGACTCAATGAGGCTATAGCCTTTTGAAAATAAGATGGTAGAACTGAAGAAGTGAAAAAGCAGTATCTCTCCTCAGCTTAGGGATGCCCCTCACCCTTCACAGCACCAAAACTTCTTTGCAAAAATAGCACCTAAGATACAAACAGAAAGGCAGATGTGATTGTTACAGCATTTTGCTGGGTCCTGGTCCAAGATCAAGAGGTTTACAAGAACAAGTTAGGAGCAGCTGTTTCCAAGGTTTCTGGCTGTAGGAACATTTTTGTTTCAAATAATTTCACACTAAGCATAAGTAATCTGAACTGTTTACTTCTGTCTAATTTACATTATCAGAAAATAATTCCTTATAATCTTAGAACCTATGGTTTTGACTTTTTTTGCAAATTATAACCTCATCCCTGACTTCTTTCCTAAATACATACGCAACACTTAAATAGACATTTACACCTTCCTTAGAATATTTTTCAGCTCCTTAGAGATCTAAGTTCAGCATGTCTCTTTTTATAAATCTCACTGTATATCCTAACTACCAATCCAACTGATTTGATATAAATCAGAATTTTATGTTTCACAATATGCCAAAGATTCTTTCAAGGATATGCATTACCCCATTTAATCCTCAATAAAAATCCACTTAGTTGGACTCTAAATAATGACCAATATTTAGAAGAACACAAAAATCCAGAAAGCCAGATTCCAGAATCCTTCACCACATTTTTTGTATTAGGAGATTTCTATTCTTTATTGCAAAAGAAAAAATATTGATGATTTGACCATCTTCTTTATATTCTGAGGGAAAATAAAGGTTCTTAAAGACTAAGTTATGTTCCCCTTGAAATGACTATAATTGAAGAAAAGTCCTGTATGGGGACTTCAGGTTAAATGAGATAGTAAAGTTAGAGCCCTAATCCAATAGAACTGATGATCCTAAGAGAAGAGGGAGACCCCAGTGAACAAGAATACAGAGAAAAGTCATTGAGGATTAGTGGGGTGGTGTTGTCTGCCAGCCAAGGAAAGAAGACTCAGGTGAAATCAAAACTTCTGACACCATGAACTTGGACTCCCAGTCTTAAAAGATTAAAAGAAATGCTTTCTACCCTACAATCTTTGTTATTTAATTATAAGTGTGCTAACAAACTAACACAAGACTGTATAAAATTGAAGGAAATAGTAAGAGAACTGTTAAGTATTAGCCCATTACTGATAGACATGCATCTTACACTCTGCCTCCATAGACACTACATCCTGTAACTTCCTTTGTGAGAACCCCTTGCCCTATTGGAGTGTTTCTGCATTTGCCCCTGAAATCTTATCCTTCCATTCATCTTTTAGTTCATTGTTCCATCATGTTAACCACATTCAGCAAGATAACCTACGATATTGACTATTAATTTTGTGACTACAATATTTAAAGTTAAACCTGCAGAGATAACCCATGAAAATGTGTGCATGTGTGTGTGTGTGTTTGCAATTTCACCACTTTTCATTCTTGTTTTATTTTATGTTGTTGTGGTATATGTTTTCTAATGCTTTTTGGCAAAGTTTGACTATAAACAAATACATGTGCCAAATACTTTTGAATTTTAGTGATTGTATATGCTCCTCCCACCTTCTTCTGACTTCTCTAACTGTGGAGGCAAAAGTGACACTTCTTTTAAATCTAACTTCTTAAGCAGAAATGTCCTTGTCCATATGGCTCCCCACACTGAGACATATTGTCCTACATTATACAGGCCTTTGTTCTGTGGTCACTGCTCTTCTGTTCCAGTGCTGAGCAGATGGTCCTGGACAGGAAAGCCCAAGGCTCTCTGGAGCTGGCTGGTTCTTAGGAGGCTTTATACCGTTCTTGGATGCAAGTGTCATTGCAAAGGGCCAGAGCCTCTGAGGAGGAGAGTGATAACCTCTTTCTTAGGACATTGTGAGGTGTCCACAGAGCATCCCCACATCTCTCTAAGAACCACTGCTGTTAGGGAACCTGAGCCAGAGAGTGAGTCCTCACATTTGGAGAGTAGATGAGCACTGATGGAAAGCTTCATTAAGTCATACAATTGTTTTCTTGGAATTTCTAGAAATAATTTTAACTACTTTCACTATTATACATACTTTCCAAAAATTTTTAAGGGTTTTATGGGCCCTGAGTGCTTGTTTCTCCCTCCCTTCCTCCCCCTCCTTCCTCCCTTCTTCCTTCCCCTGAGTACAATTCTAAAAGAAGCATACCCAAACATTGCATTGCAAAATTGACAACATAACATTATTATAGAATGGTCACAGGTTGTTTGTGACACACTCTCATTATTAAGGGCCAGTGCAATTCAGGGACATTGCAATGTAAGCATGGAGAGCTTCATGTAAATCCACTTTCTGTGGTTTCTAATTTCAACCAGAGCATAGCCAAGGACTTCCTGACTCTATCAAGATCATATAAAACCACATCAACCATTTTTTCAACTAGTATCATTTTCCCCATCTATTCACATAATTTAATAATCCTTATGTCACATTTTTAATAAGCCATGGCATTTTTGCTGCTGACTTTTGCATTCTTGCTTCCTGTCATGATCAGGTAGGTAGTCTTTTTATTCCAACTGGACTGAGAATTGAAAACATTTATCTAGTCTTCTCTGATTCTCCCAATTTTTCCTCAAACTCTAATGCACACCCAATATTGGACAGGCCCCAATACATATGTGCTGGTGGAAGATTAATTATAACTAATCAGACTTATAACTAGCTGTACTTTTTCCTTAAGGATTATGCTTTTCTTGATTGTCTAAATCAGCAATCTGCATTGGCTACTTAGTTTAACTTTTGTATTTTAAAATTATTAATATTGTTCCTTCATTTCAATAAAGAATAGACTCCTATGAAAATTTTGGCTTCAATACACATACCTACTCAATAATGTCATGTCATTTTCTGAAACTTAATAAAATATCTTCCTTTTGGGCTGGGGCAGTGGTGCATTTGACTAGCATGTGCTGTGTCCTAAGTTGGATACTCAGTACTACAAAAAAAATCTCTTCTTCTCTTCTCTTGGTTATTTCAGGGCTATCTAAGATTCTCTGTATTGCAAGCTATCCTTTATGACTGAGCATACAATGCTCCATTGTAGTGTAGTTTTGCTTGAGAATTGCTAAATCAAAATTCCTTGCAACTTATTAGGATACCAGTCTCTGTGGATTTCTAACCATTTCTTTATACCTTGTCAATAATCACTGACTGCCTTTGTTCCAAGGATCTTTTAAAATCTTCTAAGTATGTACAAAACACCCTTCAGAGATAGTTTCCTCTCAGAGTAAAGGGACGGCTTGCTCATAGTCTGGGACAATGCATGTCTGCCTTTGGAGGCAAAGGCAGACATGCTTACTGTACCAATAAACATCTCAGGTGCCCAAACTTCAGAACTTCTCTTTGGAAGTACATCACAATGTGTGATGGCATAATTACAGCCAATCCACACTGTCCTGGTAGGACGAGTGCACAGTGAAGTGAGACAAATGTGTTGTCAGGTTGCTTGCTTTTCTTGATATGTGTCTTGGCCTCCTCTAGAAGTCTTACTTTTTTCTTCTACCATGTGTGAAATTAGATGTTACCGTATTAGCTTAAAAGCAGGGTAAAATCTCAGATCCTCGCGGTTCTTGCCATAGCCCTTTCCAAATGTCGGCATCCCTGACAAGAAAAGCTGCTTAGATTTTTGGACCTTTTCTCCTTTGCTTAGTGAAAATACTGCTTTACATTAGGCATGCCTGTATCATATATCATCTCAATTAAAATGTATTTATGTTTTTGTTCTTTCTCCCTGGATACAATTTTACTAAGCCTTATGACTCATTTATTTATGCATATGCAATGCTTAGCAGGATATGAACACTTACAGATAGCTTTTAAGCTGGGCTCAGAAACTTGTTCTCATTATTCCAGTTCCTTGTGCAGCAGAGATTGGGAAGACCGTGGCTCAAGGCTAGCCTGGACAAAATAGTTAGCAAGATCCCATATTGACCAATAAAATGCTGGGTGCGGTGACATGTACCTGTCATCCCAGCTTCGTGGAAGGCATAAAAAAAAGGATTCTGTTTGGAACCAACATGGGCAAAAATGCAAGACCCTATTTGAAAAGTAACCAAAGCAGAAAGGGGCTGAGGTAGAGTCCCTACCTAGTAAGCAGAACATCCTGAGCTCAAACCCTAATACTGTTAAAAAAAAGTTTTATTTGTTTAAATGAATTAAAAACCACGGATTAGTACTCATACCTGGGGTTGAAGTTTTGAGTTAGTCTTAAAGGAAAACTTACATTGTTCCTGCCAATCTTTTGTTTGTTTTCACTTGAGATTTGATACAGTCTCACTATGTGTGCACACAAGACCATCTTGCCTCAGCCTTCCCAGTGTTGGGATTCCTGGTGTGCATCACCACAGCCGAACAGTTTCTGCCAATCTTAAAATATACTTTGAGCACAGAAGGTTGTGATAAGGAATGTTTGCAAACCCATTGCTTTAAAAGTTGTCAGACTTATGATACAAATCGTGGCATAACGGGATTAGGTTTGTTGGGTCCACATGCATTTGAGCATTGTTCTTCAATGGCAAACAGCACATCAGTGCTTGTGCAGGAGACACAAACACTTTCTATTTCAAGTTTGCCTTATGGATGACAATATAGAGATGACACCACGTGTCTGCTGAAGACAACAGCCATGAAAAATGTATTGAAAAAATACTAAAGCGCAAGTATAATGTTCTGTGCTCAATGATTGAATGTCAATATCTGTAGAGAAACTCTTCCTTCACCCACATTTACCCTTCTCTCTCACTTCTCTGTCCACTTGATTCAGGAGAATCTGAGGCTGCAAGAGATTAAACATCAGCTCAAACTATAGCAAAACTAGCAAATGGCAGAGTTGGCTCATGAAGAACGTTAAAATGTCAGTCTACTGACTGATGGATTCACCAGGTATTAATTCCTGGGTCTTATTCATTCCCAGTTTTGCTATAATGCTTAGAAAAAATTATAGAAAGCTGCAGCAGGAAATAGTCCTTAGCTTCTATAGATTTATCTTAAATCTAACCATTGATATTAAGCAAATACTTAATGCAACTATGAAAGACAATAGCCAAAAGTTATTTTCTAATAATTATTCAGGTTGAAATTTGCTATTAATCCATTTGAAATTGGCTAACCTCACTGGGTTTTCAGAGTACATTCACTCTTTGCATTTAGTTTAAACTCTAACCTTTTATTTGAAATTCCCAATTTTCAAGGTAATATAATAAGATATTAAAAATTCTAATGTTCTTGGAAGTGTTTTTCAAGGGATGAAAATCAAATCTGAAAAGAAATGGTTCTTAACTTCTTTTCTAAATCTTTTTGGTGTAAGTGATAAAACTGTGAACTAGTTTCCTAGGTATTGGAGGCCAGAAAAAAAGGTGCTGAATGGTAGTATAGAATCCAAATTAAGGCATGAAGAGGATAATAATTAACTATAAAACCACTTAGGAGAAAATCTTCCCAGCAGTAACAAAGTGTTATATGAAACAGCAGCACATTTTGGGCCAAACTGCAGTCATTAGCATATATTAAACAGAAGTGTTCTCACCTGCATTCTTCTTAGTTTAATATCAGTTCAGTGTGCAAATCATAATAATAAAATAGCTAAATGCAGAAAACCTATATCTTCCCAAGATTTTTTGCATTTTTTAGTTTGAAAAGAACTCAGAATCTAATGAATCTGGGGATAGAGAAAAAGCTGGAGTTATAAAACAATAAGCCTGCATCTCAGGAAAACATCTAAAATAAAAACCCAAGCAAATACTAATGAGCTGAACAGAAGTCTCTGAATAATATTAAGGAAACATTTTCCTTGGTTTTCATTCTTCAGTTGAGCAGTGTTTCTGCATGGTACCAGGACTCTGTTTATTTCAGAGGACTGTTTATTTCAGAGTACAAGCACTTGATGGAAGGTCTTTGAACTCTAATGAGGAGATATTCTTTTCTGGAGATCAACTCGATTTATCCAACATTTTATCTTCTGACTAGAGATTTTGCATTGATCCCCAGAAAGACCTTCTAGCATTCTATCTTAGAGGAATCCAGCTGTGTGCCATTTCTTTATAAAGAAACATAAACCAATAGAAGCAGCTTAAAAATATAAATCTTTTAGATTTTTTTTTTCATTTTGGAACATTTAGTGATACACTGCGTAAAGGTTTAAATAAGCTATGCAACTTTATGCACACCTTTTCTAATCCACAATAAAATATATATATTGCCCTCCGGGTTTGGCTAATTTTAAAACAAGCTAAACTTTGCAAGGAGCTCATGCATTCAATAATACAAAGTTACTAAAAGCAGAAATATGACAAACTTTTTACCAAATACCCAACACAATTTAAGTTTAAATACATAATAATCAGCTTTAAAACTGTTTACAGCTACCTAGCTGGTCCATACATAACTAATTAGCTAATGGTAAATTTAACTTTGTTGAAAGCCTGATCTATATTTAATTTTATTATATGGGTATATTGAAATTTTAATTGTGTAGTCATATTTATACCTCTCAATGTACATGCTGTACATTCATCATAAATAAGCAGTGACAAAATGACTAATCACAAAAATGTTGTTATGTAGCTGACAATTCACCACGTAAGAGCAAACTTTATAGCCATGAATGCATATATTAAAAAGACTGAAAGATCCCAAATCAATGACCTAATGATAAATCTCAAACTCCTACAAAAACATGAACAAGCAAATCCCAAAACAAATAGAAGGAGAAAAATAATAAAAATAAGAGCTGAAATCAACGAAATAGAAACCAAAAAAACCATACAAAGAATTAATGAAACAAAAAGTTGGTTCTTTGAAAAAATAAACAAGATCAATAGACCCCCCTGGCAAATCTGACTAAAATGAGGAGAGAAAAAATCCAAATTAGTAGAATCAGGAATGCAAAAGGGAAGATAACAACAAACACCATAGAAGTCCAGGAAATCATCAGAGACTACATTGAGAACCTATATTCAAATAAATTTGAAAATTTTAAAGAAATGGATAGATTTCTAGATACATATGAGCATCCAAAACTGAACCAAGAGGAAATTAATCACCTGAATAGATCTATAACACAAATGAAATTGAAGCAGCAATCAAGAGTCTCCCCCAAAAGAAAAGTGCAGGACCTGATGGTTTCTCTGCTGAATTCTATCAGACCTTTAAAGAAGAACTGATACCAACCCTCCTTAAACTGTTCCATGAAATAGAAAGGGAAGGAAAACTGCCAAACACATTTTATGAAGCCTGTATTACACTTATCCCAAAACCAGTCAAAGACACCTCCAAAAAGGAGAACTATAGGCCAATCTCCTTAATGAACATTGACGCAAAAATTCTCAAGAAAATAATGGCAAACCAAATTCAACAACACATCAAAAAGATTATTCACCATGACCAAGTAGGCTTCATCCCAGGGATGCAGGGGTGGTTCAACATACGAAAATCAATAAACGTAATAAACCACATTAACAGAAACAAAGACAAAAACCACTTGATCATCTCAATAGATGCAGAAAAAGCCTTTGATAAGATCCAACACCATTTCATGATAAAAGCTCTAGGAAAACTAGGAATAGAAGGAAAGTTCCTCAACATTATAAAAGCTATATATGACAAACCTACAGCCAGCATTATACTCAATGGAGAAAAACTGAAACCATTCCCTCTAAAATCAGGAACCAGACAAGGATGCCCACTACCTCCACTCCTATTCAACATAGTACTGGAATTCCTAGCCAGAGCAATTAGGCAAGAAGAAGGAATAAAAGGAATACAAACAGATAAAGAATCTGTCAAAATATCCCTATTTGTAGATGACATGATCCTATACCTTAAAGACCCAAAAAACTCTACTCAGAAGCTTCTAGACATCATCAATAGCTACAGCAAGGTAGCAGGATATAAAATCAACATAGAAAAATCATTAGCATTTCTATACACTAACAATGAGCAAACTGAAAAAGAATGTATGAAAACAATTCCATTTACAATAGCCTCAAAAAAAAATCAAATACCTAGGTGTAAACCTAACAAAAGATGTGAAAGACCGCTACAAGGAAAACTATACACTTCTGAAGAAAGAGATTGAGGAAGACTATAGAAAGTGGAGAGATCTCCCATGCTCATGGATTGGTAGAATCAACATAGCAAAAATGTCTATACTCCCAAAAGTAATCTACATGTTTAATGCAATTCCCATCAAAATTCCAATTGCATTCATTAAAGAGATTGAAAAATCTACTGTTAAATTTATATGGAAACACAAGAGGCCACGAATAGCCAAGGCAATACTCAGTCAAAAGAACAATGCAGGAGGTATCACAATACCTGACTTCAAACTATATTACAAAGCAATAACAATAAAAACAGCATGGTACTAGCACAAAAACAGACATGAAGACCAGTGGAACAGAATAGAAGATCCAGATATGAAGCCACACAACTATAACCAACTTGTCTTTGACAAAGGAGCTAAAAATATACAATGATAGCAGCCTCTTCAACAAAAACTGCTGGGAAAACTGGTTAGCAGTCTGCAAAAAACTGAAACTAGATCCATGTATATCACCCTATACCAAGATTAACTCAAAATGGATCAAGGCTCTTGATATCAGACCACAAACTCTAAAGTTGATACAGGAAAGAGTAGGAAATACTCAGGAATTAGTAGGTATAGGTAAGAACTTTCTCAACGAAACCCCAGCAGCACAGCAACTAAGCGATAGCATAGATAAATGGGATCTCATAAAACTAAAAAGCTTCTGCTCAACAAAAGAAATGGTCTCTAAACTGAAGAGACCACCCACAGAGTGGGAGAAAATATTTGCCAGCTATACATCAGACAAAGGACTGATAACCAGAATATATAGGGAACATAAAAAACTAAATTCTCCCAAAACTAATGAACCAATAAAGAAATGGGAAGTGAACTAAACAGAACATTCTCAAAAGAAGAAATTAAAATGGCCAAAAAACACATGAAAAGATGCTCACCATCTTTAGCAATAAAGGAAATACAAATTAAAACCACGCTAAGATTCCACCTCACCCCTGTTAGAATAGCCATCAGCAAAAACACCACCAACAACAGGTGTTGGCGAGCATGTTGTTGGGAATGTAAACTAGTACAATGACTCTGGAAAAAAATTTGGAGGCTACTTAAAAAGCTAGACATCGATCTACCATTTGATCCAGCAATCCCACTCTTGGGGATATACCCAAAAGACTGTGACACTGTTACTCCAGAGGCACCTGCACACCCATGTTTATTGCGGCACTATTCACAATAGCCAAGTTATGGAAACAGCCAAGATGCCCCACCACTGATGAATGGATTAAGAAAATGTGGTATTTATACACAATGGAAATCTATGCAGCCATGAAGAAGAACGAAATGTTATCATTCGCTGGTAAATGGATGGAATTGGAGATCATCATTCTGAGTGAGGTTAGCCAGGCCCAAAAGACCAAAGTATGTTCTCCCTCATATGTGGACTTTAGATCAAGAGCAAACACAACAATGGGATTGGACTTTGAGCACATGATAAAAGCAAGAGCACACAAGGGAGGGGTGAGAATAGGTAAGACACCTAAAAAACTAGCCAGCATTTGTTGCCCTTAAAGCAGAGAAACTAAAGCAGATACCTTAAAAGCAACTGAGGCCAATAGGAAAAGGGGACCAGGAACTAGAGAAAAGGTGAGATAAAAAAGAATTAACCTAGAAGGTAACACCCACGCACAGGAAATCAATGTGAGTCAACTCCTTGTATAGCTATCCTTATCTCAACCAGCAAAAACCCTTGTTCCTTCCTATTATTGCTTATACTCTGTCTACAACAAAATTAGAGATTAGGGCAAAATAGTTTCTGCTGGGTATTGAGGCGGTGGGGGGGAGAGGGTGGGGGCGGAGTGGGTGGTAAGGGAGGGGTGGGGGCAGGGGGGAGAAATGACCCAAGCCTTGTATGCACATATGAATAATAAAAGAAAAAAAATTTTCAAAAAATCATTAGATTTTTCCTTTTGACCTAATATAACTAGTAGCTAAAATGAATTAATATTTTTTAGTGCTATAAACATAACTTCAGTTGTTGTACTTGCAAAGCTGGCCAACCTAGGCTCTATCATATCATTACATATTAGTATTTTTTAGGTGAAAATTGGCAAAGAGTGTGATAGTCTTCCAGGGCAGCTTATACTCTGAATTATCTGGGTCTCAACATATTTGAATCAGTTGTTGATGATTTTTCTTTGTGCAACACTCAAATTTAGGAACTATCAAAATATAGCTCCATCTCACCAAATGAAAACATTTTAATAACTGAATGTATACATTTTATTAATGATTAAGATACTATTAATTCCTGCTCACACCTTGCATAAGAAGTATATGCACTTTACATCTAATGCAGGGCTAACTTTGTCTCACTGGACAAAAGGTGAGACCTTCTCAAAAAAGTAACTAAAACAAAAAGGGCTGGAGGTATGGCTGGAGCACTTGCCTAGCAAGCTCAAGACCTTGAGTACAAAGCCCAGTACTACTACTACTAATAATAATAGTAATAAATAAAATAATAATTTATTAGAGAAAAGACAAAATTATCACATAAAATGAAAATATTTCAGAATCAGACTCCAAATGCTGGTCAAATTTCCTAACAGCCTAGACATATACTAGACTGATTTACTGTTACTAGAACAGAATCACCATTTAGCTTCTGAATCTCCATATCTTAAGAGTTTTGAAATTGTCACATGCGCTACAAGACAAATTAAAATGTCCCTCTGGTCCCTGGTAACTTTGACTTGAATTAGATTTCTGTCCAAGAAAGACTTATCAGATCCATTTGTGCATAGACTGTTGCTTGTGAGAAGATGTCTTTTATTTTCTTGACTAGTAGGATTTTAATTTTTTTTTGTCTTTTTTTTTTTTTGGTGCTGGGATCGAACCCAGGGCCTCGTGCATGCTAGGCAAGTGCTGTGCCACCGAGCTACATCCCAGCCCCAGGATTTTAATGTTTAGATGAACTAGCATCAATTAATTCCTGATGAGTTTGAGCCAGGAATTTTCACACAAATATTCAAACACACATTAAGCTTAATAGTGTATTTTTACATGGTGTCCACATAATGATGACTGAGCAATAAGTAATTGCTGACTAGGACACCTTAATCCTGTGGTCTCTGACTTGCTGACACTTAACCTACTAGCTACCCCCTGGATTTTAATGATGACTCGGTGTTTCTCACACCTTTAGAGAGTTCTGCATTATCATTCTATGCATTAAAAAAAGTCATTTTTCAATGTTTTTCTTTAACATCTACTCATATACAATGCAAAATACCAGTAACAAAATTATGGAAATTATTTGCAGTTATAGAGACAAGACGTTTTATTGGGTATAATCAGTAAATTTTAAAAATCTTTTTAACACAATTATTAGAGTTAAAATGCAGATACTCACAAATGTTCCTTGGTTTTTAAGGACAATAGTTATTTAAAGAGTCAGAGTAGATTTTTCAGTGCACTGAGAACATAAGTATAACTACTCAAAGAACTGATAAAGACATTCATGGTGTCATTTTCAAGAGCTACAAAATTTCACACCAGTTGACTCCTTCAAGACTTTAGGCTTGTTTTAAGAAGTCATATAATAGCCAGGCTTAAATGACCTGACTAGAATATTGGGCTTGGGAAATGATGATTATACTGCAGGAAATGGCTCAGACATATCCAGCACTTAACTTGACGTAAAACAGTATATGTAACCCAGAACTATTCTACAGGTTCCACTATTACAGTCCTTGAAGCATAACTTAGATATTCCTACTTAAGGAATTCTTTTATGGACATCTTCAATGCTGCCATGGTATAAAGTCCAAGTAAAACTCAAGTGAAGTAGAACCTCAGTTTGTGCATTCACCCTCACCCAGAGAGGTCCGCAAAGTTTTCTCTTTCTGAAATAACTCTGCAGACAGCTCAAATAGATTTTAGTAAGAAAAAAACATTCCACTAAGTATTCCAAGGCCACAGTGCTTTAATGCAGGTTGTTGGATGCTTACTGCACACCATTATGAAATCTTTGGGTGAAGACAAATGTCAACAATATAAATAGAATTTTTAGAAGCTCCTAAAGACATTGCTATGAAACTCAGGACTTTTGTTTGGTGGTGTTCGTTGGGTGGCACTATTCTTTATACCATCCAAACACAAAGAGGGTGAGATTCATTTGCTGTGAGTCTTGTGAGTGAGTTTGGAGGATGATTCTCTCTTCTCCATTTCTTTGTTCTTTACATCTCATGTGAAGCCCTGGTCTTGGAAGATTCTGACCACTTTATTGGAAATCAGACACCAAGAAAAGTTTTTCCAAAATTCTCCTCTGACCCATTAAGAAGTTTCTAAATAGGAGCATCAGGAAAACTCAAGTAGTTACATGCACGCACACCCAGCTCCCTACCCATTGTCAGCTTGGCATCCATATGTGAACTTTTAACAAAATTTAAACTAATGAGCAATGAAAATTTGGAATTTGCTTCTACCAAACATGATGCATGTTTTCTTCAGGGCAAAAATGCTGCATTCTCATAATTCATTTTATCCTTTTGTTGATTGTCATCTTTTCTATGTCATTAAAATGTGAATATCCAGTGAACTGAAGACTGAAATGTAAATTTACAAACCAAACTTTCTTTTTAGAAAAGAAGAAATTGAAATGAAATTACACAATGTTTCCTAAAAACATGTCTGTATTTCTAAATAATTATTTGTATGCATACATGTGTGCATGTAAAGAGAGAAATTATATATATGTGTGTATATGTGTACACATATGTACATACACATGTATGTATGTACCTGTCTATCTCTATCTCTAGTTCTTTCTATCTATTATCCATGTACCAATATATATAGTGACTTATGTTTTCCAATTCTCTTTTTGGTAACTTTTCTTATCGCTATAGTTGATCTTTATGACATTTTTTTTCTCACTAACATCCCTTTGGTCTGAGCAAGGCCCCCAGATGACTATATCATGATCTGTAGATTGAACCCAATTCCTCTCCTGAGTAGGCTAAGTCATTTATGGTTCCACTTAAATTGGTGTCTTGTTTTCTAGTAAAGTTTATCAATAAACATGGGAATATTAAGAGTGCTTTGGCTTATAGATATGCTCAAAACACATTCCATGTGTGGAATTAACATTATTTTCCCATTATAACCAGAATCAGTCATTTATATTATCTTTCTCAGCAGCACGAAGAACAAAAAAAGGCCAGTTAGCAGCTTCACCTTTGTATGCAATTAAACCCTTTGGAATCTCCAAGCAGAAGCATTGTTGTTTTGTTTGCTAGGACAAATAGTCCAGCAAACCCCAAAGATGAAAGTGACATCTTACAGATGAGAAAAAAGTTTATTAGATTCACCCTGTCCACCCTTTGATTCAGACAGCTAAGTGTTATCTATTAGAAAAATGGCACTGGCTATGCTACATAAAGTAAAAATATGCATTTCATCTTCAAACCAGCATCTGAGAAGGTTGTCTAGCCTCAATAAGCCCTCCCATTCTTTTGTTATGATAGCTCCTTAGAAGGATGAGTCACATAGGGTCAGATAATGTCATGACTAGAAGCCATGCTTGATTATTTTTCCATATAAATAACTTCTAGCTTTTTCCTCTTAGTTGCAGAAATTGTAGAAAATAATGGGCATCACATCAAGGAACTATCAAACAAAACACACATGTCTATGCCTTACTTTCCCACCTCAAACTTCTGTTTGAATTTCTATAACATTACCATACAAAATGCCAGCTCCTTCTCCTGCCTAGTGTACTGCTTCTATTTAGTGTTACTCATTTTTTATTGTACTTTTTAATCACTATTTGAGATATTAGATAATTATTCAGTTTATTTATTGCTTCTTTCTTCCTCTTAATATAGGCTCCATTTACCCAGGATCTTTTTTTCAATTTTACCCATTATTGAAAAATCTGACATGTAACAAATATTGAATGAGTAGTTTTGTCTAAATGAATAGATTGCTCTGCTTTACTTCTACCTGAATGCAAAAGAATAAACTGTATAATAACAGCAATTTCTACAGACATATCAAGATGTTTTGGCACAGGTGAACAGTTTATTGAATATCAATTAAATGCAACCAAGAAAACTTTGTAGAAAATACAGTAGACTCTTTATCTTCACCAATTCCACATTTATGGTTTCAAAAGTTCATTGACCATCTTAAAGTTTCATTTAAATTAACCCATCACAACCTTTCTAAGAAACTAATTAAATTCTTCTTTCTGAGCTGTTTGAGATAAATATCTCCTGAAAAGAGTATATCACCAAGTTGTAATTACACCTTAATTTGGGTATGTTTTATCTATTTGTAGCAAAAAACTATACCCATGGTGGGATAAGGACGTGACTACTTAATTAAACACAACCACTGAGCAAGATAAAACATCAGAAATAAACAGTTGAAAATCTCACTTGTATGATGAGAGATTTTATAATATAGACATAATTTACAACTGAAATCTATAAAACTTCACACTTTAAAACGTGAGAGTAAATATGCTACCTGTCATTTGATATTATTTTGACACTACTAAATCCAGGATATCACAACAGCTCCATAACTACTTTAAGACCAAAGGCAAAATCGTGTCCATTATCTTCAGTTTCTGCTCTGTTTTAATCCTCATGTACAGCAGCCTTGGTTGACACAAGAAAACAACACCTCTCAAGGATTGTTAGGGTAACAACTTAACATACATAATGGTACACGTGCCGTCAAAACTCTCTACATTCAGCCTTGCTAGACAGTCATTGAAATGGGGGATGCTGTTAGATGAAGCAGTATTCAGAGGCTGTTCTAAGAGGTGTGAGCCTGTTCAACTATGTTTATATGACCCTTTCCAGAATAAAGAACAAAGGAGTTGACAGGATAGATAACTGGACAGGCAGAGCCATAAACAGAAGCATGCTGTCTCTGTCCACTTTACAACCAACATGTACCAACAGCAAATGCTGGCATTAGGCAGAAGACTGTACCTTCTTGGAAGAGGTGTGAGGAATGTCATTCTGGCCAACAGTCATTGAATTCGTGACTTTAATCCTTCTGACCTCTTTCTGCTAAAAGTTAAGAAGCCACCAAAATGAAAAATAACTATTTTCTAATAAAAGTTATTGGAGCTAAACTTTGGCTTCACACATACTGGAGACTAAAAACTTAATTTCCTGCTTTTCATTATCTTCAAGGAACTTTGAATCAATAGGTCCAGGAGATGCCCAAGTACGTAAGCTGCAAATCAGTTTGTGTGGCATATAACCAGATTTATATTTACCTGTGCAAAAGTTTATGAAAGCCACCTACACCAAGAGAAGAATAACATAGTATAAATCAACAGCTATGGCCCTAGATCTCAAGAAAGGGGCTTGCATTTGTATCTGAAGTTATGCCGAACAGTCCCTCTTCCGTTCCCTCTTGTCCTAAAGGAAAACGAGAACTGACATTTCTTATGAAGCTTAAATATCATACTTCTTTCTTTTTAACTACCAAAAGTAAAAGTTTTTATTTCTAACTATTATTAATATTTGATGAAATCTCCATTTTTTCAGGCTTTTTGATTGTGACTACTCTACTTAGCAAAGTTTGTTTTAATTAATGAGTCTCAAATGCTCAGACTGAAGTTGCCCATCATTGCACTCTGATGAGGCGAGGCTGGTCACAGCATTTAGATCTATCTGTGTTGACTTTCAGGTGACTTTCTGATACCACTCTCACTTACACAAGGAATAGCAACAATAGCAATGTAAATTAGTGTTTTATAAATTCTGCTTACTGATAGTGCTTAACCAAATTGTGTAAAAAAAGACCACATATCAGTTATTCAAAAAGTATTTTTCATTAATTCATTAGCTTGTTTTTAAAAATTAGCATATTTGATTGTGGGTTCTATAAATGTGCATATGTACATACATGCATTATAGTGTAATTTTCCATTTCACCCATTTTGTGTGTGCTATGCAAACATCGCCATTGCTTACTGTCACACTTATTCATCACTTTCAAGGAAAAGTGCAAAACATTTCAGCAGTCTCTCTCTGTTGTGCTCAACCCCTTGTACCTTTTTAACTTCCTTTCTATCTCAGTTAGTTTGCCAGTAAATGGGATGATATAGTATTTGTTCTTTCAGCACAACTTATTTTACTTAGCACAAGGTTTTCAGGGTTATTCATCAGTATTTTATGAGTCATAATGAACACAATATATGAGTATATATATATATATATATATATATATAATATTTTTATTCATTCTTCTGTGGATAGTAATGTGAGATGGTCCCATCATTTGGTTATTGTGGATAATGCTGCATGAACATTTGTTTGTGTGAATCCCTGCTTACAATTCTTTTAAATGCACACCTAAAGTTAGAATTGTATGACATAATATTTCTGGTTAATTTGTTGAGGACGTGTTGAACTTTCTACAATGACTTCACTGTACTCATATTTTAATTCTACTAACTTAATAAATTCCTATGTAAGTGAATAAAGAAAACCACTTCTAATTTCCACCCTTTTTAATGTATCATTTATGTCATGCAGTATATACATATGCAGTGAAATGATTATTAGAGTCAAGGAAGTGGACAGGCCCCAGCATCTCACACAATTTACCTTTTATGTTGTGCTGAAAAATATTCGATCTACTTTAGGAAAATGTCTACAGCACAATACAACATGTTAACAATAGTGTCCCTGGTGTTCACTGCATCTATGGATTTATCTTTCCTGCATAACAGCAACTTTGTATTGCTTGACCTACTTCTACACATTTTCAACAAATCCCCACCCCATTAACCTCTGTTTTACCCTCTATTTCTACATGTTGGAGTCTGTATTGGTTTATTTGGCTTTAACATTCATCTATAAGTAAGATCATAACTGTAGTTTTTTTTTAGGGTCTGGATTATTTCACTTTACATAATGACCTCTTGGTTCATTTATGTTGTGGTGTATGACAGGATCTCCTTTTTTCTTTTAAGGAACATTTCCTTCATCCATTCCTTCACTGATAGATTCACAGGGTTTTTTTCCGTACCTTGGCTATTGTTTTTTTTTTTTTTTATGTGAAGCAAAATTTGGAGTTTAATTACTATCAAAACAGGAATACATTAAACAAACAAATAAAAAAAAAACTTCTCTGATTATCAACTCTGAGACTCAAAGCATCCCCAAAACATTAGGGATCCAGCTTATTCCTGAGACACCAAGCATCACAAAAGTTTTCACTCTGAACTATTCACATGTTGTAGCAGACAACAGAACAAAGTTCTGTAGACCTCCTTCCTCTCTGTCTTCACAAATAGAGTCATTTCATAGTTCAAAAGAAAACCAAACAGCTTTCTTTTCTTACTCAATGGGCCTGTTACTTTCATCCTGGGATCTGATCTCTTACAAGGTTTAGGGCAGCCAATCCAACCAGAAATTCCCAGGACACCAGTGACTACTTTAGTAGTCTTCCTTTGAGGGGACGGATTCATCAGCCTTTCTTCCAGGGAGTCACTCTCCTGAGATTGCTGTGCCAGTCCATAGTACCAGGAGAGTAGGGTGGGGAGGAGGACAAATGGAAAAGCAAAAGGGAAAGAATGAGACTTTCCTGAACAACCCACAGCAAGGCAGAATGGTCCAGCTTTACAAACCACCCACTATAAACTCCAAACACACATACTCAAAACTCAAGGAAGAAAAGGGCTCAGAAGGAACTAGGGGAGACAAAGGACAATGACACAGAACAGCAGACTCGCCTATGGACATTTTTTACCTTCCTAATACTGGAAGATGTTTAGTTAAAAAGTTGCTGTTCAAAATTGTACTGAAAACATATCTAAAAATAGGTCTGTCATCATTTTAAAAATAAAAGATCACTGCTCAGATAAGAGAAGTGACAGATACTATTAGATACCAACACTTGAGGTATCTTAAGATGTAGATTTGAAAAATGGCCTGGCAGAGGAAAGGGAAGGAAAAGGAGAGACGAGAAGGGAGGAGGGAAGAAAGGAAAGGGAAAATTCAAAGTACAATGGGAATGGCAAGAAAACTGGAACACATTTTTAAGCCCATGCTCATCTATCCCAGCAGCCAAATGAAGCAGATCAAAACTGGGAAAAAAAATATAGTTTTTGTCTAAGAACATTCTGAAGGTTTTAAACTTAAAATATAAGAAACTGCAATTCAAGACAACAAATATCACAAAGTTCACTGGATTTTTAAAACAGTGACTACTGAGAATGGTACTCTTCAGAGGTCATTGCTAGGTATTATCTGGCAGAATACTATAATCAGGCCTTATCCACCAAGTGGAGGACAAAACGCCTCTATTACTTCATGTAGACCTGCTCTGGGAGCAGTCAAAATCACCTGAATATCTCATAATACAAGAGGACTCTGCCAGCAACAAGATCCAAGCAGGGAGGAATGGCAGAAGAGCAAAAAGTAGTTGGTTACCAGTACCTTGGCTATTGTGAGTCATGTGATGAACACAGGACACAGAACTTTCTGCATGACTCTGATTTTATTTGCTCTAACATATACCCCAAAGAGGTATTCCTGGGTCATGTGCCAATTTTATTTTTAATTTGGGGGAGATCTAATTTCTATAACAGGTAAACCAATATTGATTTCCATCAAAAAGGAAATGCATTTCTTTTATCCCATATCTTCATCGATACTTGTTATTTGTTTTGGGCTATATTAATAGTTGTCAGGTGGTACTGCATTCTGGTTTTGATGTCCATTTTTCTTCACGATTAGTGATGCAGAGCACATTTTTATAAAACTATTAGCCACATTTATGTCATTTTAAAAGATTTTCTTTTCATGACCTTTGCTCATTTTCTTAATAGTTTTGCTTCCAGTATTTAATTTTTTCCTTATGTAGTGTAGTTATTAATCCATTATCTGATGTATGGTTTGCAAATATTCTCCCCCACCTGTCAGCAGCAGTTTCACATGGTTAATTATTTTGTACAAGAAAATACTATATATAAGTATACGTTTAAGCCATATTTTTAGAATATTTGAAAGAAATCTATGATTTTTTAAATTTTCATGACAGCATGAAGAGCAAAAATGTTTAAAAATCAGTGAATTTTCATGAATATACGTTTTCTTACACAAAAAGAAATTATAAATTACAAATATACATGAGAAGTTCATTTTAATAAAATGTTTTCTGAAATGAATGCTTCATGATAAACTCAACCATGTATGTTTGGAATCGTGAATTTAAAAAAACCTCTTCAGTGCTTTGAAACAAGAGTTGCAAAGAATACATGGAATCAAAAAATTATGTCCAATGTAAAAGCACTCATGTAGTAAAGAAAGAGACCAATGTCCTTTTTTTATGTGTGCAATATTCCTCATAATAAATTGCATCATCAACGAAGTCCCCCTTCTCCACACAACTAACTTACAATGTCAAGCTACATTCAGGAACATGTTACAAATAAATGTGAGACTGTAAGACAAAACTCACCTTGAGAGTGTGGAGTTACAGGTCCGTTATGACTCTCTCACTTACAAAGTCTCAAGATATAGTGGACCATTCCTTCAATAGTTTAAAACTACAGTTGTGGAAACTATTCAGGACACCTCTATTTAGGAACTGATTACATGTGCATACCCCATACACAGACAGACAGACAGAACCAACATACCCCACCGCACAGAGCAAATGTACACACACATCATCAGTTTTGAAAATGTAGTCTGATTTGTTGTTTTTTGGTAATATTTCCAGTTTTAAACGAGAAGCAAAAAAGATGGATAGCTATTGTAACCACTTTCATCATTTTGTGAAGGGTCTGCCTGAATCAGCTATGCAGAAAACTCCCAGGATGCATTTGACTAGACGGAATTCTCCTACTCTTTGACTGAACGTGTTCTTCACACAACAGAGCTGATTAGATATATCATATTTTCTGACATTAGAAAATACATTCTACCCAGTGGACTGTGTAAAGGAAAAAAAAAAACTATTTCACATAAAGTGTTGATCTAAATAAGTGTCAAAAAATTCAATAAAGATCTTTACCACCAAAAGAAATGGTGGCTATAAACAGTGATTTTTTTCTATCTTTTCTGATCAGGTCAATATAGAAAATGGTGAAAATGAAATATGGTGATTTTCCCTGCTGCAGCATCTCTGCAGTTTTATGATGCTGGAATTGGGTCTTGCACTTTATGTACCTGGCCTAGAAGAATCTCTATATTAACTCCGCATGTGAAATGTGTGATTGGCAGATCACCATCTTTTCAAATTGATGTGACTTCCACTTCATGTTAGAAAATATGTAATTGCTGCTACAGATGGGAGGAAAGTGCCAGTGACCATCTGCTTGACTATTCCTGTTTTCTTTTCTATGAAGTTGATTCTAACTTATGACTATAGTTCTCAATGGATTCAAAAATCAATGTTCACGACTGAAATTTTCCTCATACATTAATTTATTACCATGGTCAGCATGACATGACTCCATCAATATTTCAGAAGATATTACCTGTCCCTTCTCTTATCCCCAGTTTCTCACTTTTCCAACTTTATTAGTTTGTGCGATGTATTTTTTTTCCAAATTAGTGTCATGTTCTGCATTAGCAATATACGAATTGTGCTAGATTCTGAAAACATATATCTCAGTGTATGTATATTTGTGTGTGTGTATGTGTGCTACAAAGTTCAAGAATAAATGATTTTAACATTGTCTTGACTTTTAAATATATTAATCCTTGGTTATTTCTCAAAAATCACTTTTATTTTTCTTTTTTACCCTAGGGTAACCTAGGCTGGATCTTTACCAATTGTTCTTTGATTCCTAGTTCCCCGTATTGCCTATCTCAACCACAAAAACATTAACATATTTATAAACTAAAAACGATAGTGCCACAAATTTCTACAAGAATATTTTCCAAAGAAGTCCTCTTTATCATATTCTCCTAAAAATTCCCATTTATATTACATCTCACTTGGAACTAGCAAAGTGACCTCTTCACTATAAGTTAAACTTCCAAAATCAAGGGTTGAGGGGTATAGTTCAGTGGTAGAGTGCTTGCTTAGCATATCCAAGACCCTGGGTAAGAAAGAAACACAGTCGAGCCACAAAATCAGTCTTAACTTCTCAAGGCTGGCTTGCTCATATCCAGAGTGCTCTCCAGTGTAACTTCTCATTTTTCATTTTCAAGAAAACATCTTTGAAGCCCCTCTGGCCTATTGTGTTGTTGGTATCTTTTCACATAGAGTTATAGCCTTCTTAATATTAAAAAATCAAGTTTTTATATCAACAACTATATCTGGGTCTGTTGATCTTTCAAACAGCAAGCACAGTTTGATAATGAGTTTAACAACTTCATGCCTGCACATTTTATTTCCTAAACTGGAGTCTCATTTCCTCCATGGTAAACAGGGAAAAAAAACAAATATACCCCAAGAAAATAAAAGCATGACCTACTTTTTTTTTCAAAGGTAAAATTATTTCACCTTCTATGAGATTTGGGGTAGGAAATATTAACCATTAAAGTATATTTCAGGTTCATGTGTGAAGTGCAACCCTGGGAATGCCTTCAGAATGTCAAAAATAAAAAAAATATGTTCTGGCAGCCACAATGGTGTTCCTGAGTCTCTTATTACATCTTGGTATATAAAAGATTTGCAAACTGTGGAATTGTGCTTGAAAGTTTCCTAATATTAATATTACTGTCCTGTATGGACTTTGATATGATTATATTAAGAACCGCATTATTTTAGCTTAGCACAATAATAGCAAACAACAATTCTAATGCAACTTGATGAATGAACACTAAACTTCCTACATTGCATTAAGAGTATACTAAGGGCACTATAAAACAACAATAATACGATGTGATGGATGAGATCCATGTTATCGTCCATACTTTTGTGTATAAAAATTCCTTCATGTATTTCACACTAAGTTGAATAAATTGCATGCCAGCACTGTATCTGTCAAAGTATATTTGAGATTGTTGGTTGAATTTTCCCTCTATACTCATAATTTATTTAATGTGAATTTATCCGAATATCCATGATTCCTTTCTAGGAGAGTATAGTAGATGCCATTTAACATGACTTCTGGGGAAAGATTTTAGGGTGCATTCTCAAACATAGGATTGACCTTTTTCACTGTTCATATTTGCTTAAAATTATAATAACTGTAACAGGGTGATAGGAAGGTTTATCTGTGATGTTAAAGTTTCTGAGTCTATGATAAAAAATTGGAAAAAAAATTCTTAGAAAATTCTTTCCAGTGAAAGCGAATGTAAGCAAACATCCTAGAAGTACTTATCTATTTGATTCTAAATCAATTATCGCTTCTGGGATTTTATTTGTATTAATGTTGACAATATGCCCTCAAATCCCTTAATTTCACAGCCTCCTATTGATCTCATACTTAGAAATTTTTAGTACTAGCATAACAAAACATTTTTGTTTTCTGGATTCATGTAGTACCTTTCCCATTCACCTCTTCCCCTGCAGTCACATTCCAAACCATTTACATCTTGTCCAATCTCCTAAGCGCTCTTTTTTAATAAGTCTACATCATGTCCCTTACATCCATTCATTGTCTAATCAACTCCAGTTTTTTTACAATATTAACTTTTGAAGGTGTATTTGTGTTGAAATCATATAAAACATCTGTGTCACGTGCTCAAACTCTTAAGCATTTTGGTTGATTGCAACCAATAAACACTGCACTATTCACAAGAGCCAAGTTATGGAAACAGCCAAGATGCCCCACTACTGATGAATGGATTAAGAGAATGTGGTATCTATACACAACGGAATTTTATGCAGCCATGAAGAAGAACGAAATGTTATCATTCGCTGGTAAATGGATGGAATTGGAGAACATCATTCTGAGTGAGGTTAGCCTGGCCCAAAAGACCAAAAATCATATGTTCTCCCTCATATGTGGACATTAGATCAAGGGCAAACACAACAAGGGGATTGGACTTTGAGCACATGATAAAAGCGAGAGCACACAAGGGAGGGATGAGGATAGGTAAGATACTTAAAAAATTAATTAGCATTTGTTGCCCTCAACGCAGAGAAACTAAAGCAGATCCCTTAAAAGCAACTGAGGCCAATAGGAGAAGGGGACCAGGAACTAGAGAAAAGGTTAGATCAAGAAGAATTAACCTAGAAGGTAACTCACATGCACAGGAAATTAATGTGAGTCAACTCCATAGCTATCCTTATCTCAACTAGCAAAAGCCCTTGTTCCTTCCTATTATTGTTTATACTCTCTCTTCAACAAAATTAGAGATCAGGGCAAAATAGTTTCTGCCTGGTTTCGAGGGGGTGGGAGGGAGAGGGAGGGGGTGGGATAGGTGGTAAGGGAGAAATGACCCAAGCATTGTATACACATATGAATAATAAAAAAAATACTAACTTTTGAAGGTGTGTTTGTGTTGGCATCATATAAAACATCTGTGTCAATGCTCAAACTCTGAAGCATTTGGTTGATTGCAACATCAGAAATAATTGTTAGCTCCCAAGACTCAACTCCCTCCGTAATATTGGCCATAGCACCTTTCAAAACTTTGATTTTTAATTCTTAATGCATTACTCAGGCATTTTATTTTTCTTTTCATTCTTTCCTGTTTATGTACTGTCTCTCATCCATTTTGACAGACTTTCCCAACAATTTTCACCTGTGGGCCCTTCAGGCTCCATTCAAATGACAAACTCCTAATGTCCCCCTTGTATGGGATGAAGAATTATTAAGACATCTCCTGTATCTTGGGTAACATGTACTAGTTTGCTGTATATTCTACCTGTTTATTTGTCCAGGTGATGTCCATATTATTGTCACTTATTAAATTTTAAGTTCTTGAAGGATAGAGGATGTATATTAACAAATGGTATGGATTGAAAAAAGTAATTGTATAGAATATTCAAGTGTTCTTAAGTAAAGCCAATGATATAAACAACTGTTTAATTCATGTCATGAAGCATAGTGCCACATACAGAAGCTGATTTTTTTCTATATATCTGATGCCTTACAAAAGAAGGTTCTGTTACCTCTATGTTAAGAAGCCCTCCTGAACAGATGGCTGCATGCTGTGCTTCCTTGGTTAGCTCCACAAAGACTGGACTACTATTTGGAATGCAATGTGTTTAGGCTTCTAAATAATCATGTCTTGTATCCACATTTAATCTTTATGTTTTGTTAATATAGACTGCCAACTATATATTTCTGGAAAATGGTTGCACGATATTTCAGTTTATCCTGTTTAACTTTAAAAATATTAGTTATAGAAGAGCAATGATGCCTCCTTAATTCTATTGCAAGTAACTTAGTTGATTTCTTAAGCAAATATAGTTCAACTCTCTTAAGTATTTATGAGACATTAGCAATTAAAAAAAACCAAATTACGAATAACCATGCAAAAGACAGTATCACAAATACTAAAATACATGCGAAGAGTGAACCATGGATGCATGTAAGAATACTTGCTACAAAACTACTTGCATTTTTTGAAACTATGTATGTATTTAAGATGAAATATCACTTAGCTATAAAAATGGATACACATATAAAAACAATACTTGAGTAAACAATTTCTCTGGTCACTTTAATTAAAATATGCACTTTTATCTACTTGTAATATTTTTAAATGACTAATTAAGAGCCATAAAGCAGCAAACAATAGACCTTGAGAAAACTTTATTAAGCTATATTCTTTATATAGAGGGATTCATAGTGACGTTTCTGGCTAGACTTACATTGTGCGTTAGTTAGGTTGCCTCCATTGTCTCTCCCCCTCAATCCCCTCCCAGCCCCATTTAAAGCAGTTGCAAGAGGTTTCTTTGCTCTATTTCGTATGAGTATATGAACTCAACCATATACCCTCACCTTGATCTCCTTCATTCACCCTCCCCTCCCCCCAGAACCCCCAACTATTTTGCGGTCCTTTCCTTATTAATATTTAAGTTAATGTTCCAAGGTGTTTCTCTGTATGCCCATGGTGGCTACATTTTACTTTGGTTCATTTAACCCCTTCCATTACTCTCCCTTACCCCTTTACCTCCCACCTCCCCATTCTTCAACAGCTTTCAGTACACATCCTTATATCCTCTACCTTCACAGATGGTATATTTTACGATATTACTAATGCTCTCTCATTCTCTTTTCTTTTCCCTTTTTCCCCAAGTTCAGTAGAGTAGTTCCACTGTTACAAAAATGTTCTACATATGAGTTTGTATGTGGTCATCTTTGTTTTTGTGTATATGTTTATCTTTTGTCTCTATCTTCCTCATGTGAGAGAAAACATGTGCCTTTGTCTTTCTGGCTGACTTTACTTAACATGATGTCCTCCAGTTGCATTCATTTACCTTCAAACCACATGTCATTATTCCTTATGGCTGACTAAAACTCTGTCATATTTATTTTTAAAGTGGTGGCATAATGAAAGTTTGCACCTATTCTCCTCTGACAGTGTTATAAGTCTTTTGCATTAACCTTTTGGCCCAATATGTGAAAATTCGATGGTGCTTATCATGCCAGAGCAGAAGGTACCGTGTCTCATCATTTATCCTCCTCCCTACACCATAGAAAAGGCATGACCTTAGAGGCCCCTTCTCCCACTGGAGGTCCACAACCACAGACAGGTACCTTTTCACTTGGGCACAAGTCAATCAACAGGGGATGTGATTGATACTGCAGCTCCACTCCACAAATAAAGCTGAAATGCAATTTAGATTAACACAACCAAGGTTCGTAAAGGACTTTAACTTGTTCTGAAACAAGAAGGCCACACTAAAAGGTCTGTGGAGTCATTCAAATCCCATAAAGGACTCTGAGCTTGCTTCATTGATCTTTGATGAGAAGATGAGCTGAAGATATAACCACATTCTTCCTCATGTCACCAATAGGTCTCACCTAGACAGAATGAGACTCAGGACGAAAGTCACAGATTCATATACACTCCTTTCATTTTGCTGTAGTCGACTTCTAATTATATATTCACTAAGGAACTTGTGAATGGTGGAATTTACCTCTTTTTTGTGGTACTGGAATTTGAACTCAGGGCCTCATGCTTGTTAGGAAAGTGCTCTACCACTTGTGCCATGCCCCCAGGCCCTTTTTTGCCTATGTTATTTTTCTGATAGGGTTATCTGTTATCTGTTATCTTGTTATCTGTTGACAACTCTGGACCGTGATCCTCCTACTAACATCTCCTTCATACCTGAGATTACAGAGGCACATTCCTGACTTACTGATTGAGATGGGGTCTTGATAACTTTTTTTAGTTCTGGCTGGCCTTAACCTCTATCCTCCTAATCTGTACTTCCCAAGTACCTATGATTACAGGTGTGGGTCACCTATCAGCAGTCCTGGAATTTTCCTCCTTCTCTTCATCTGATTATCTCTTATGAATGTATCGTTTTTGAAATAGTTGAATTTTGAAGGTCATTTACTCTTGAATAACTACTCACCTAATTGTGCTGAGAATAAGGCAGCAATGAAATTATTTGTGAGATGACATCTGGAGGCATTGTGAGTGTCACAGCCCGGGGAGAGTGGTTATATGCTAAATTCCAGCAGCAGTTATAGTGCTTATTCTTCAGAGTGTCACACATTTTGGAAAAAAATTGTTAAATTATATTTCTGTCAAATAAACTAAACATTTCAAATAAAACTGCAAATTTTATCTATATCAAATTCAGGCATGGAATAAATATGTGCTCATGTATATAACATCTGCCTCATTCTTTTTACTATTTTTATAAAGCATTTTTATTCAAAGCTTTCATTTATTACATTCAGGCTTTACTCCTGTGCTAGAAAACTTTGTCATTTTACAAAATAACTTTAAAAATTCATAAAATTCCATACCAAACAAAATTATGTTTTATATATTTTTCTTGAAAAACTCAATACATTTTTCACATATACCAGAATCCTCAGTTTCATAATAAAATGTATTTTAACCTAATTTTTTAAAGGCAAGAAACACTTGAGGAGGGAAATTGGCCCAAAGTCCTAATTTCACAATTTCCATTTTTGCCATGATTAAATAAAACTCTTTACAGCCAGGTTCAGTTAATTGGCATTTACACTGAACATGTGAATTTGCTATCTCAATTGAGCTCTGCAACTTGTGCTCAAAATCACATAAAGAATCTGAGTCTGCTGTGCTCTCCTGACATCTTTTGGTTGGTCTTAGCTGGAGCAGTAGGAGGAAGGAAAGGGGGAAAATGTGAACTCGGTCTCGGTCCTGGGGCTCTGTGTCTCGGGAGAACTTGGCATTGCAATCCACAGTCTGTTGAGGCTATCTGCTATTTATTTTTACAACAGTATTGGTTAAAATATTTTGGTAGAATTAATTTGTAAATCGATAGGTTTTCCAATAGTTCTAATGTTTGAGCTCAGAGCTTCATGCTTGCCAGGCAAGTGCTCTACTTTAGCCATATGTCTAGCCCTGTTTTCTCTCGTTATTTTGATGTAGGAGGTCACTCCTCTTTTTCTTCCCCTGGAAACTGGTTGGTTTCCTCCTATTTGCACTTCCCTCAGTTGCTAGGATGACAATAGCCAATCTTCCTGATCTCTGCCTCCCAAGTACCTGCATTTACAGACCTGAGCCACCAGCACTTGGCTATTCTTAATTTTTAACTGATAAACAACAATTGTGTATATTTCTGAGGCAGCAGTATGATGTTTCCATACACGTGTACCCTGCTGCATGATCACATCAGAACAATTAACATAACCATCATTTCAAACAGTTATCCCGTCTTTGGAGGGAACATTTGAAATCTCATAGTTACTTTGAAATATATGGTATATTGTTGCTTAAAAATTCTATATTCATTCTTGTATAGAGAGTACATCAACAATATTCACCTTCCTAACTTCCTTCTTTTATCCTCCCAGTCTCCTATGTGACTTCCCCTTAGCATAATTTGTTTTTCATAATATTGCTGTATTTGTATTACATCTATATTCCACATGAGAGAAAACATTTGGTTTTTAGCCTTCTGAACCTGGCTAACTTCACTTAAGATAATGTTCTCCAGTTTCATCCATTTAATTTTCATCTGCAAATGGCAAAATTTCATTCTTCTTTCCAATGTGTATAAATACCACATTTTCTTAAGCCATTCAGCAGTAGTGAGCATCTTGCTTGTTTCTATAGCTTAGCTATTGTGAATAATGATGCAATAAACATGAATGTTCAGGTGACTTTGTTGTAACCTGACTTATTTCCTTCAGGTATATCCGTGGGAGTGGAATTGCTGGATCATATTGCTGTTCTATTTTTACTTTTTTGAGGAAACTACATACTGTTTTCCATGGTGGTAATACTAATTTACATTCCCACCAGCAATGTACAAGGTTTCCTTTTCCCCCACATCTTCGTCAAAGAAGAAAAATAGAGTAGATCAATCAAATCAGACTATAATACATATATACATGGAAGTGCCAGAAGGAAACTCCCATGTAGTATCTCAAACAAGAAAAAAATGTCATTTTTTTTTCTTCTTTTTTCTTAGACAAAATCGGAGAACAGGAGGTGGACTAGTTCCTGCATTGAGGAGTTGGTACCTATGGGAAGGAGGAGGAAAGGGAAAAGATTGACGAGGGTGAATATGGGAAAAGTACTGTGTAAATATGCATGTAAATGAAAAGATGAGACCTGTTGAAACTGTGCCAGGAATGTGGAGAGGGAGGTTGAAGGAGAATGGTAGAGGGGTAAAATTCAAGTATGAATTATTTGATATATTGTGAGAACTTTTGTAAATGACACAATGTACTGTAAGAGCCAGAAAGAAATTATTTTGCAAGTTTCCCTTTGACATGACCTTCTGGATCCTCCAGGTTGATGATAAGCAGTGATTCCCCAAGAAGGTGCAACCAAGACCCTCAAAAGCTGATGTTACCAAATGAACCTGATGACATAAGGACAATTGCATTGATAGTTAATCCATATGGAAATCGCTGGGATTTGACAACTCATGTCGTGCTCCATGTATGTTAATCTTTTGAAATACTAGCTAACTTTTCAGGTCATAAGATAATATCAGAACTGTATCTGTGCACACAACTTAATTCAAGTTTTCAGGAATGACTCTCAAATGACATGAACTATTAGTGGTTGTTCCCTTTCACTGACTAACTGTGTCTGGTGTTATCTGAGCTGCTCCTGCCTCAGAAAATCATTGACCATTGTCCAAATTTTCTATTGGTTGAAGTTACTGTCAAAGTTATTTACCCTAAATCTACAAAGACCTATGGAATATCATCTTTTTCTCTCTCTCAAACATCTCCCAATATTCTCGTGAAAACTTCACTCCTTTTAAGTTTCCACAAGCTACACATTCATCAGAATATGTTTGACTCTTTTTTGCTATATACTGAGCACTGAATCCTAGGTATGGATGGTATATAAAATATATAGCTTTCTAATCTTTCTCAGCTATGTAATTATCACCTACTCTAGTCTAACATAGTTTATCTTTCCATCTCAAGAAGTTTGACTTGGAATTAAGAAAAAATAAGGCTGATTCTGGGATGATACTTTCATATATTATTACATAATAAGAATTATTATTCAATAAATATTCAATGATTAAAATATTATTCAAAGATTAACTATTCATTAATCCATAGTCAATGGATTATTATAGCAATTATGTAATCTTAAATAATTTTGTTCTGCTGATTTTGGTTCTTTCAATTTTAACAACATTAATAGAGAAATTAAATATATATGTATATATATATAGTGCAGAGAGACAAAATGGTATTAGTGAGTCTGTCTGAGGGGGCTAAATGAGGTAGAAGAAAGAAAGAATATGTTAGAGAATGAAAAATATCAAAACAGCCCATATTTATGAATATAATGTAATATAATGCACTGTACAATAAGTTGTTGAATGTTGGGTGACCAGGTGATAGAGAATGAGTAAGTAGTAAGGGGAGGGGATAACAATAAAAACATGTTATATACAGACCTGAAGTACCAAGGCAAAATTACTGTGGACTATCAACATAGACTTAATTTTAAAAAATGAAGAACAAGAGGGAAAAATAAATCTTTTATTGGGGTGGGTATCAGTGGGGAGGATTGGGTGCAAGGAATGGAAGAATGAGGGTACATATGGTGGATGTATTTTGTATCCATATATATACATACATATATACATGGATATATCCATATCCATGTATTTTTTCATCCACATATGAAAACAGAAGAATGAAACCTGTTGAAATTATTCTAAGGGAGAATGATTGGGGGAGTAAATCTAACTAAGATATATTGAAAGCACATATGTAAATGTGTGTATCCCCTGTACAACTATTATGTGCTAATAAAATCATAAAACAGTCAAGAAATATTTAAAAATCAATACATATATTCAAACAACAGGAAGATAAATGATCAAATAGTCTATCAGCTAAAATGAATTGAGACATAGTTTTAGAAAACATTTAAAGGTAGAATATTATAGTATATTATTATCTTAGTGAGAAAACATTGATAAAATAATTGTAATGAAAGTATAGTCATGTTAACATTATTTAAAAATGCTGCAAACTAAACACTACAAGATTCTTCTGTGTACTGTATGATGTTTGATTAATCCATGGACAGTGAGTTCCCTGTTTTATTTTTTATTCCAGTCATATAATTCACAATACAGAAAAATTTCTACAAAAGTGTTAGAATGTGCAAATTGTTTCATGAGTTTTCTGGATTTAGGTTAAATTTATAAATACCGATTTTATTTTCTATCATAATAAAAAATTAAAATATGAAATTTAAAAAAAGGTAATTGAGTATAAAAATACCAATAAGTAAATCATATAGGTGGTGTGTCAGATATCTACATTATTATCTACAAATGATTTTGTGATATTAGAAAGAGATAAATGTATTAGATATATATTAATGACTGACACACATGACATTGTAAAGATATCAATTCTCCCTAAAGGAATATAGGGATCCCATGTGAATTCAATCATTAACCCTGCATTTTTAATAGAATTTAAGAAATAGGTTCAAGATTTAGAATGGAACTCAAAGGAAATAGGAAAACCAACACAATCCTTATGAAAAAAAGTCATGCTGGAAAATGAATATTCCCGTATATCAAGAGTTATTTTGAAGCTGGCATTGACATTATTTAAAGCTGGCAGTGAGTGTCTGTATAAATTGTAGGGAACAGAACATAGCACAAAGAGTTGGAAAAGAGACCAGTAGCTGTCTAGTTACCAGCTATCCACAAAAACCAAGCTGCAATGAATTGTGGATCTACATGTAAAAGGAATAACAATAAAGCATTGAAAAGGAAATTTAAGCACTGTGAATCTTAGTTAAGAATGTATCTTCTAGAAGCCATAATATTCGGATGAAAAGCTATAATCAAAATCAGAATGTCTGTTGGAGAAATTTTTTATGGAGAGGTTAACATTCCTAGAAGATGTTTGCGATTTCCACACTTGAATTCAAATAACATAAAGTATATTTGCAAACTATAAGGAAAGGACACATGACGAGATTAAATGTAAAAAGAAATGTAACAGAGATTGCAGCAAAGAGGTTTTTCAAATGTCCATTAAGACTGTAAGAAAACGCTTTGCATATTAGATCCACCCCGAGAGTAGTGGAGAACTCACCTTGCCTGCCCTGGGCTTGATCCCAGAAATGAAACCAAAAACATGGAGCAACTGAAAGTCCCTGATGAAATCACTTGGAAAAATCTTTCCTTGTCTAATAATAATAATTTCTATACAGAAATCGATGACTAGTTTATCTCATTAGTAGAATATAAGTCATTTGTAAAAATAAAGTAAAACTGTATAACAATATACAGTTGTTATAGTTATAACAATAACTGGAAACCACTGATATATTATGTAACATAAGGTCACCTTCACAATATTTAGTGAAAAAGTAAGATGAAAAATGGTACATGCTGCATCATTATATTTACATCAATTTTTAAAATTAGAGAAAATTAATGTGCCATTGTCAAAAAAAAAAAAAAGTAGCTACATTGAGGAGTTGTTACTTAGACTGAAGGCATGAGAGTGTCTGTTGTGGAACCAGATCTAAAAAGTGCTGGTTTCTGTGGTGGAAAACTGAATGCAAGCATTAAAGTCATCAAATTTAGACCTAAGATTTATGCACTAAATTATATGTATGTCTTACTTTAGCAAAAGAAAAATAAGTGCTACAAAATGAACTTTGAAAAATCACAGCAGAATTTAGATAAAGCTGATTTTGTGATGTTTCGGGTTGATATATTGATACTTTTTGCACTCATAAAGCAAACTATGGAATATTTCTAAGATTTAAAAAAATCACATCATGTAAGTAATTTACATATGTCTATACACAAAAGTACAATCACATGAGTTTCAGATTTTACCCCATTTTGAGCACTGTGTCATCAAGGCACACGTAAGATCATAATGGGGACCATATCTCACAGTCCAGTTCAAGAACTCATGGAAATCATAGGAGGAGAGCGTGCTCATTATCACCAGAATCAAAAGGATCTGGGTAAGTGTGCAGCTGATGCTAAGACTTCAGATAGGGAAAAAAATTCACCCCTTTGCGTTTCCTCTTAGAATGCATACAATTCATTGTAAGTTAAATAAGAGAGCTAAAAACCAATATTTATAAACACATATGAATATAACACCAGGAAGAAGCTTTCAAATCTTACTGGTCACTCTGCAATGTCACCAAATTATAAGTGGCATTGTAAGATCACCATACCAATCACCAAAGAAAGACAGAGTTGATACTTTTTGATATCTTACTACTGAAGATCATGGGGATGCAGCATTTCAGATGAAAGGACAATATTGTGCATAGCTTTCTCATTAATTTTCACTTTGATTTTCACCTTGGGCTTTGACTCATAGACTCTTGTAACAGGAAACTATGCTTAAACTTTTGAACTATAATTATTTCTCGCATCTTTTTCAATTCACGCAAGGACTCCAAATGATTAACGCTGACATTATCTGATGATTGCTTCTGGAAGGTTTTGTACACAAGTGTACACAACTCACTTCCTAATTCACATTACTAAGTTTACAGAGTGAATTGGCTACAAAAGCTAATGAAGGTTTCTAGCTATTTCTGTTTATAGATGTATTGCTAATCCCTTCAGTGAAATGGTAGTACCCTTAATCATAGTAATGAACATCTGAGAGGAATGAGGTGAAAGTGTTCCCTTGGTGAAAATAAACAGTGCTTCTTTTGCAACCTTCACCGTTGCTGGAAATTCAGGTGGGTAAGGCTCCTTTCCAGACCTGAAAAGTCAAAACAGATGGTTTTGCTTTCTTCTGAAGTGTACTCCCATGGCTTTCAAAAATCTAGGGAAAGCATAATTAGATTTCTTTTTAATTTCCCTTTCTCTGAAAGAGAAAGGAAAATGATTAAAATTCAAAGAATCAAGTTGTTTGCTTTCATTAAAACGTAATCATATCCTGAGAACATTTTATTCTTTTTGTTTTTCTGCTGTAATACATTACAGAGAAGTCAAAAAGGGTTAGGAACAATACAAAATGTTTTATGTGCATAAAAATTTCTTCCAACAAAAGTTAATTTCTACCTAGGAAAGTTGCAATATCCAGTGAAAAGAAATAATTTGATTTTGGTGTCATTTATTGATCACTGGAAAGATTCACTGGGTTATACAATAAATCTTCAGGTCAGTAGAAAAATACAATCATGTTAATAATAGTCTGGATAGGTAATATGCTACCTTTGAAGTCTTACTTAAAGAAGATGTAATGAAGTTTGGAAGCGAAATCAAGATTTCAGGAGAAAATATTCTCCAAGTGAACAATGACACAATGATAATTATAACTAAGTTAGTCCTAATTTCCATACAATTGCTTTTTACAAAAGATGACAAATGTATATATTTATCTGTGTTTCTGTATACTTAAAAATAAAATGATCTTTATTTTAGACATAATCAATTGAAACATTAACCTTCATTTCATCTATTCATTCAAAAGACAGTTCTCTAAGAAGTATTTTTGTTGAATAGTTATCACTAATATTCTAGAAAGATAGAATTTAATTGGGTTTTCTTTCAACTATTGGTGAGTAGACATTGGTATAAAATTGATACCCAGAGTGTGTGCTTGTCTAGGATGAAGGAGACATTGGATTACAACCCCAGCCCTGCCAAAAAATTAAAGGAGTAAAATGCTAAAAATGGCAGCTCATGGCACATGGCATAATTGACTGATTAAAAGAAGCAGAAGGGAAGGCAATAAATATGTTCTCCAAATGGACTGTTGGTTAAAATTATTAGGAGATCATACGATATTTGGAAATATTTTCTCCACCTACAACTTGGTGACTAATATTGATCTTAAGGATAAAATATGAGGATATAACTTACAAGTGGAGACGAATAGAAGAATTTTGAGAGCAGTTGGATATTTTTTGGTTTAATCTTGTTGCTTTTAGAAAGGTTTTAAATGAACGCATGGTTTCACAAAACACCATGGTAAATGCAAGAGAGAGCAGGATATAAAATTGGGAAATGCTAGACGATTTTTCCTTGATCACCTTCCTTTTGACATTCTTTGTTGGATAAATGAAAGTGTTTCCAAGGAAAGGAGTGCAATATGAATAAACTCAAGGACCTCCTGCACTTGGCTACAATGTCACAGAGTCACAAAATCATTAAACTGAGGGTCCAGAGCGTGAAGACACACAGGAACTGGCCAGCATACTGGATTTCTAAATAAAAACAATTAAAATTGAATATATATTTTTGGAGCTACTAGTTGACAACTGAAAGTAAATATACATACTGACTAAGAGGACAAAATAGAACAGAATTAAAAAAAAACATAGAAAACTTACACTCTTTCCAAAGAAAATTCATTCTTTCAGTACATCAGGGATGGCTTCTAAACACATGATATAAGCTCTAAATAAGGGTTGTGATAATATGGTCCATAGACCAAGAATTACCTGCCTCCGACTTTTGTAAATAAAGTTTTATTGGAACATAGCCACATTTATTCACACCATCATTGCACATAGCTGCTTTCATGCTGCAATGGAAGTTTTCCCTAAGAGGTTAAGAACCATCAATTTGTCTGTAAAGAACTAGACAGTAACTATATTAGGCTTTGTATATCATATATAATTTCAATTGGATATTCTTTTTCTGTTGATTTTTAACAATATTGTACAAATATAAATGCATCTTTAGCTTTGGGGATTTTACAAAACAGAATGTGTATAGGACTGGGATAAGAATCATATTTACCTCTGTTTTAGGCTGTACACCCACCTATATTTGGAGATTGGCTGTTGGTAAACTCTGCAGATGTGTAAAATGTACGTTGATCACAGTTAAAGAACAAGCAGCTTCTCCACCATTCAAAAGCAAAAACAGACAGAAAATAGCTTCTCAGTGAGGTTGTAAAGTTTCAAAATCAGACCTGAGCCCCACATGGGAAGAAACAAGTGTCACAGCCAGCACAATCCCCTGGTTGACCTGAGACAGTTGGGAAGTATAACTAGCCTCAGTTGCCTCACTAGTTGAAGGGGAAACCAATTGGAAATTTAGCACAAATGTAAGCAGTGTGGCACAGGAGGGCCAGCAAATGCTGACCTGGTGTTGAATCATTGAAGAAGCAGCTGTATGGATCAAGAGAAGAACAAGCTGTGAGTTGATGGGGCCTGAGAGACTTGGAAACCACCACAGGACAAAAGGGGCAGGACCAGATTTGGCACCACTGGGGAAAGAGCTTCAGTGAACTAACTGGATAGCCCCTGCTGGCCTTAACTGTTTAGACTTAAAAAAAAAAAACCAAAATAATTGTGAGGGGGAAAGAGAGGCAAGCCACCCTCAACTTCAATAAGAAAGAAAATAGTGACTGTTTTTATTTTTTGTCCTTTTGAGTTTTTTGTTTTATTTTTTCTCTTTTTCTTTCTTTTTCTTTTCTTCTCTTTTGACAGTCAGTATTGCTTTCTTTTTGCTGTATTTTCTGTTTTACTTTTCTCTGTATATATTCTACTGAATTTTTCCTCACAATTTCTACTTACCTGCAACTTTTTTTGATGGCACTGGGGTTTGAACTCAGCACCTCATGCTTGCGAGGCAGATGCTTTACCACTTAAGCCACACCCCCACTCATTTTGCTTTAAGTGAGTTTTGAGATAGGGTCTTGCATTTTCTTGTCTGAAGTGGCTTAGACCGTAATCCTCCCAGCTATGCCTCCTCCTACCTTGGATAATGTGCCATAGCTCCTGCTTCTTTGTTAAGATAGATTCTCAGTAACTTTTTCTGTACTGACTGGCCTCAAACCATGAATTTCCTCATCTTTGTCTTCTAAGGAGCTGTGATTATAGGCATGAGTCCCTGCACCTGATACCCACAGCTGTATCATACCTTCTCACTTTTTGTTTCTTAGTCCCTTTTCATTTTATGACTTAAGTATGAATACCTATACCCTTATTTAAAAAAAATAGTAGACTATCCTGTAAATATTCTAGTTGCTCCCCTTTAACTTTATGGGAGGATATATGATATTTGCAATTTCTTTATAGTGCATTTAAATATTAGGTTGGCTTCTTCACTGTTGACTTTGTTACTGCTGTCTGCTTTCTGTCCTCTGAGTGGATGGTAGTACAACCAAACAGTTGCACAAATTGCAATGTAAGAGCACAAGCAATATGAGAAAAAAAGACAATGTTACTCCTCCAAAGGTCAACTCTGCAGTAATGGACTTTTTTTTAAATTACTAGCTATTATTCCTTTTTAAAAAAAAATTCATTTCTTTTATTCATATGTTCATACAATGTTTGAGTCATTTCTCCCCCCTTCCCCCCACACCATTCTTCCCCCATTTTGGTCCCCCACACTCCCTCACTTCCAGGCAGAACTATTTTGCCCTTATTTCTAATTTTGTTGAAGAGCGAGTATAAGCAATAATAGGAATGACCAAGTGTTTTTGCTAGTTGAGATAAGGATAGCTATACAGGGAGTTGACTCACATTGCTTTCCTATATGTATGTGTTACATTCTAAATTAATTCTTCTCAAACTAACCTTTTCTCTAGTTCCTGGTCCCCTTAACCTATTGGCCTCTGTTGCTTTAAAGTTTCTGCATTAGTTCCTTTGCACTGAAGACATCAAATGCTATCTTGTTTTTTTGGGTGTCTTACCTGTCCTCATACCTCCTTAGTGTGCTCTCATCTCATCATGTGATCAAAGTCCAATCTCCTTGTTGTGTTTGTCCTTGATCTAAAGTCCTCATATGAGGGAGAATATATGAGTTTTGGTCTTCTGGGCCAGGCTAACCTCACTCAGAATGATGTTCTCCAGTTCCATCCATCTACTTGCAAATGATAAGATTTCATTCTTCTTCATGGCTGCATAAAATTCCATTGTGTATAGATACCACATTTTCTTGATCCATTCATCAGTAGTGGGGCATCTTGGCTGTTTCCATAACTTGGCTACTGTGAATAGTGCTGCAATAAACATGGGTGTGCAGGTGCCTCTGGAGTAACCTGTGTCACAGTCTTTTGGGTATATCCCCAAGAGTGGTATTGCTGGATCATATGGTAGATCTATGTTTAGATTTTTAAGAAGTTTCCAAATTTTTTTCCAGAGTGGTTGTACTAGTTTACATTCCCACTTGCAGTGTAAGAGGGTTCCTTTTACCCCACATCCTCACCAACACCTGTTGTTGATGGTGTTCCTAATGATGACTATTCTAACAGGGGTGAGGTGGAATCTTAGTGTGGTTTTAATTTGCATTTCCTTTATTGTGAGAGATGGTGAGCATTTTTTCAAGTGTTTTTTTCCCATTTGAATTTCTTCTTTTGAGAAAGTGCTGTTTAGTTCACTTCCCCATTTCTTTATTGGTTCGTTAATTTTGAGAGAGTTTAGTTTTTTAAGTCCCATATATATTCTGGGTATCAGTCCTTTGTCTGATGTGTAGCTGGCAAATATTTTCTCCCACTCTGTGGGTGTTCTCTTCAGTTTAGAGACCATTTCTTTTGTTGAGCAGAAGCTTTTTAGTTTTATGAAGTACCATTTATCTATGCTATCTCTTAGTTGCTGAGCTGTTGGGGTTCCTTGAGAAAGTCCTTGCCTACACCTATTAATTCCAAAGTATTTCCTACTCTTTTCTGTACCAACTTTAGAGTTTGGGGTCTGATATTAAGGTCCTTGATCCATTTTGAGTTAATACTGGTATAGGGTGATAAACATGGATGTAGTTTCAGTTTTTTGCACACTGCTAACCAGTTTTCTCAGCAGTTTTTGTTGAAGAGGCTGTCTTTGCTCCATTGAATACTTTTAGCATCTTTGTCAAAGACAAGTTGGTTATAGTTGTGTGGCTTCATATCTGGGTTCTCTATTCTGTTCCACTGATCTTCATGTCTGTTTTTGTGCCAGTACCATGCTGTTTTTATTGTTATTGCTTTGCAATGTAGTTTGAAGTCAGGTATCATGATACCTCCAGTGTTGTTCTTTGCTGATTATTGCCTTGGCTATTTGTGGTCTCTTGTGTTTTCAAATAACTTTAATGGTAGATTTTTCAATCTCTTTAATGAATGTCACTGGAATTTTGATGGGAATTGCATTAAACATGTAGATTACTTTTGGGAGCATTGACATTTTTACTATGTTGATTCTACCAATCCATGAGCATGGGAGATCTCTCCACTTTCTATAGTCTTCCTCAATCTCTTTCTTCAGGAGTTCATAGTTTTCCTTGTAGAGGTCTTTCATATCCTTTGTTAAGTTTATGCTTAGGTATTTGATTTTTTTTGAGGCAATTGTAAATGGAATTGTTTTCATATATTCTTCTCATTTTGTACATTATTACTGTATAAAAAAGCTAATGATTTTGTGTCCTGCTGCTTGCTATAGATGTTGATGGTGTCTAGGAGCATTTGACTAAAGGTTTTTGGGTCTTTAAGGAATAGGATCATGTCATCTGCAAATAGCGATATTTTGACAGTTTCTTTACCTATTTGTATTCCTTTTATTCTTTCTTCTTGCCTAATTACTCTGGTTAGGAATTCCAGTACTTTGGTGAATAAGAGTGGGGATAGTGGGCATCCTTGTCTGGTTCCTCATTTTTGAGGGAATGGTTTCAGTTTTTCCCCATTGATTATAATGTTGGCTGTAGGTTTATGATATATAGCTTTTATAATATTGAGGTACTTTCCTTCTATTCCTAGTTTTCTTAGAGCTTTTATCATGAAATGGTGTCAGATCTTATCAAAGGCTTTTTCTGCATATATTGAGATGATCAAGTGGTTTTTGTCTTTGCTTCTGTTAATGTGGTTTATTACATTTATTGATTTTCGTATGTTGAACCATCCTGCATTCCTGGGATAAAGCCTACTTGGTCATGGTGAATAATCTTTTTGATGTATTGTTGAATTCCATTTGCCATTATTTTGTTGAGGATTTTTGTATCAATGTTCATTAAGGAGATGGCCTATAGTTCTTGTTTTTGGAAGTGTCTTTGACTAGTTTTAGGATAAGTATAATACTGGCTTCATAAAGTGTGTTAGACAGTTTTCCTTCCATTTCTATTTCATGGAACAGTTTAAAGAGGATTAATATTAGTTCTTCTTTAAAGGTCTAATAGAATTCAGCAGAGAATCCATCAGGTCCTAGACTTTTCTTTTTGGGGAGACTCTTGATTGCTGCTTCAATTACATTTTGTGTTATAGATCTATTCAGGTAATTAATATCCTCATTGTTCAGTTTTGGATGGTCATATGTATCTAGAAATCTGTCTGTTTCTTCCAGATTGTCAAATTTATTTGAATATAGATTCTCAAAGTAGTCTCTGATGATTTCCTGGACATCTGGTGTTTGTTGTTATCTCCCCTTTTGCAGTCCTGATTCTACTAATTTGGGTTTTTTCTCTCCTCAGTTTATTCAGGTTTGCCAGGGGTCTGTCGATCTTGTTTATTTTTTCAAAGATCTAACTTTTTGTTTCATTAGTTCTTTGTATGGTTTTTTTGGTCTCTATTTCACTGATTTCAGCTCTTATTTTTATTATTTCTCTCCCATTTGTTTTGGGATTTGATTATTCTTGTTTTTCTAGGAGTTTGAGATATATCATTAGGTCATTGATTTGGGATCTTTCAGTCTTTTTAATATATCCATTCATGTATATAAACTTTCCTCTCAGGGCTTCCTTTGCTGTGTCCCATAGGGTCCATTAGGTTGTTTTTTATTTTCATTAATTTCCAGGAACTTTTTAATTTCCTCTTTTATTTCATCAATGACCCATTGTTCATTAAGCAATGAGTTGTTCAGTTTCTAGCTGTTTGAATGTTTTTTGTCTTTATTTTTGTTGTTGAGTTATAGTTTTAATGTATTGTGATCAGATAGAATGCATGGTATAATTTTTATTTTCTTATATTTTCTGAGGCTTGCTTTGTACCCTAGTATGTGATCTATTTTCAAGAAGGTTCCATGGGCTGCTGAGAAAAATGTATATTGTGTAGAAGTTGGATGAAATGTTCTGTAAACATCAACTACGTCCATTTGATCAATGGTGTGCTTCAGATCTAGGATTTCTTTATTGATTTTTTGTTTGGATGACCTATCTATTGATCATAGTGGGGTGTTAAAGTTTCCCAGTACACTGTGTTGGGGTTAATATATGCTTTTAGGTCCTTCAGGGTATGTATGATGACATTGGGTGCATATAGATTGATAATTGTTATTTCCTTTTGGTCTGTTTCCCTTTTTATTAGTATGAAATGTCCTTTATCTCATTTGATCAATGTAGGTTTGAAGTCTACATTGTCAGAGATAAGTATTGCTACTCCTGCCTGTTTCCAGGGGCCATTGGCTTGGTAAATTTTCTTCCAACCTTTCACCCTAATCATACGCTTATTTTTATTGATGAGATGGGTCTCTGGCAAGCAACAAATTGTTGGATCTTCCCTTTAATCCAGTTTGTCAAATGGTGCTTTTTGATGGGGGAATTAAGTCCATTAACATTAAGCATTAGTACTGATAGGTATGTGGTGATTCCTGTCATTTAGTTGTCTTAGTTGTTTGAAGGTTTGATTGTGTGTACCTAAGTTGAGGTTACTCTCTACTGTCTTGCTTTTTCTTTTCCTGTGGTTTGGTGCTGCCTGTCTTTTGATGGTTAAGTTGGATTTCACTTTTTGTGTGCAGAATCCCTTGAAGAATCTTTTGTAGTGGTGGCTTTGTGGTCATATATTGTTTTAGTTTCTGCTTATCATGGAAGACTTTTATTGCTCCATCTATTTTGAATGATAGTTTTGCTGGGTAGAGTATCTTAGGGTTGAAGTTATTTTCATTCAGTGCCTGGAAGACCTCACCCCAAACTCTTCTTGATTTTAATGGTTCTGTTGTGATGTCTGCTGTTTTTTCATGGGTTTACTTTTGTATGTTATTGTTTTTTCTCTCTTATATCATTCAATATTCGCTTCTAGTTTCTGTAGTTGTTATTTTAATGATAATATATCATGGTGTAGTTTTATTTTGGTGAGGGCTGTTTGGTGTTGTGGAGGCTTCCTGTACCTTATAGGCATAGTTTTCTCTAGATTTGGAAAATTTTCTGTTATTATTTTGTAAGCATTCATTTTGCTTTCACTTGTTCTCCTTCTTCAATGCCCATGATTCTCAGGTTTGGTCTTTTGAAGGAGTCAGTGGGTTCTTGCATTTTCTTTTCACAGGTCTTTACTTGTTTAACTAATAGTTCTTCAGTTTTTCCTTTAATTATCATTGCATCTTCAAGTTCTGAGATTTTTGTCTTCTTCTTGTTCTAGTCTGCTGAATTGGCCTTCCATTTTGTTTTGCATTTCTGTTTCATTCTTTTTTCTGAGATTTTCCATATCCTGAATTCCTTTCTCTTTAATATTGTCTATTTTCATCCTGAGTTTATTTATCTCTTTATTTA